>NC_133325.1:331199882-331499882 GCF_042186555.1 Aquarana catesbeiana
CATGCTATTGCAGCCTGCCTAGGGATACCCACTTCTCCACACTGTCTTCTACCCACCAAGGCATTTAGATATTTACACACTTCCTCCCAAAAGCAAGCCTTTGCTTACTTGAGGGCCAAAGGTTCTAAGGAGGAGTACTGAGGCAGTATGCTGCAATGTTTTCAGAAAATGTTGTACAGCAGTATGCTGCCCCCCACCACCAGACATAATCTGCCTGTATTGCAGATTATAATCACTGGTTCTAAAATAAGGTTTGTCATGAACATTTTAAAATTGAACTAAAAAAACTAAATAACATATTTATAAGGGGGGGGGGCAGGAAGGAACCAGAAAAGGCAAAATATAAGCTAATTAAAGTTGTAATAAAGGCTGTTTTTTTTTTAATAACAAACATGTTATACAGTTGCAATAAAAATTATGTGAACCCTTTTGGAATGATATGGATTTATGCACAAATTGGTCATAAAATGTAATCTGATCTTCATCTAAGTCTCAACAATAGACAATCACAGTCTGCTTAAACTAATAACACACAAAGAATTAAATGTTACCATGTTTTTATTGAATACACCATGAAAAAATTCACAGTGCAGGTGGAAAAAGTATGTGAACCATTCGATTTAATAACTGGTTGAACCTCCTTTGGCAGCAATAACTTCAACCAAACGTTTCCTGTAGTTGCAGATCAGAAGTGCACAACGGTCAGGAGTAATTCTTGACCATTCCTCTTTACAGAACTGTTTCAGTTCAGCAATATTCTTGGGATGTCTGGTGTGAATCGCTTTCTTGAGGTCATGCCACAGAATCTCAATTGGGTTGAGGTCAGGACTCTGACTGGGCCACTCCAGAAGGCGTATTTTCTTCTGTTTAAGCCATTCTGTTGATTTACTTCTACGCTTTGGGTCGTTGTCCTGTTGCAACATCCATCTTCTGTTGAGCTTCAGCTGGTGGACAGATAGCTTTAAGTTCTCCTGCAAAATGTCTTGATAAACTTGGGAATTCATTTTTCCTTCGATGATAGCAATCCTCCCAGGCCCTGACGCAGCAAAGCAGGCCCAAACCATGATGTCCCCACCACCATAGTTCACAGTTGGGATGAGGTTTTGATGTCGGTGTGCTGTGCCTCTTTTTCTCCACATAGTGTTGTGTGTTTCTTCCAAACTCCAAACTACTCAACTTTGGTTTCCTCTGTCCACAGAATATTTTGCCAGTACTGCTGTGGAACATCCAGGTGCTCTTACAAACTGTAAACGTGCAGCAATGTTTTTTTTGGACAGCAGTGGCTTCCTCTGTGGTATCCTTCCATGAAATCCATTCTTGTTTAGTGTTTTACGTATCGTAGATTCACTAACAGGGATGTTAGCATATGCCAGAGACTTTTGTATGTCTTTAGCTGACACTCTAGGATTCTTCTTCACCTCATTTAGCAGTCTGCGCTGTGCTCTTGCAGTCATCTTTACAGGACGCCCACTCCTAGGGATAGTAGCAGCAGTGCTGAACTTGGACTGATGAACAGCAAGGCTTTTGGAGATATTTTTATAATCCTTTCCAGCTTTATGCAAGTCAACCAATCTTAATTGTAGGTCTTCTGAGAGCTATTTTCTGCGAGGCATCATTCACATCAGGCAATGCTTCTTGCGAAAAGCAAACCCAGAACTGGTGTGTGTTTTTTTATAGGGCAGGGCAGCTGTAACCAACACCTCCAATCTCATCTCATTGATTGGACTCCAGTTGGCTGACACCTCACTCCAATTAGCTCTTGGAGATCTCATTAGTCTAGGGGTTCACATATTTTTTCCACCTGCACTGTTAATGTTTACATGGTGTGTTCAATAAAAACATGGTAACATTTAATTCTTTGTGTGTTATTAGTTTAAGCAGACTGTGATTGTCTATTGTTGTGACTTATATGAAGATCGGATCACATTTTATAAACAATTTGTGCAGAAATCCATATCATTCCAAAAGGGTTCACATACTTTTTATTGCAACTGTACTTACCTGCTCTGTGCAGTGGTTTTGCACAGAGCAGTCTCGAATATCCTCTTCTGGGATTCCCTGCTGGCGCTCCTGGTCCCTCTCCCCTGTCAAGTGTCCATAAGACAAACAAAGTGCAGCTTAACCCGTCCCCGGCATCTGCTGCTGGGTCTCAGCCAATGATGAGGGAGAGACCTGGGATATAAACAAAAAAGTCAGTGCTACTACCCATACATCACATAGAAAGCAGAGATCTCGGGTGCTCGATCCACAGTCGCTGGCTGAGTAGGGAAGTGAGGAAAAAATGATCCGCACTCCTAATATTGTTTTTAAAAAGTGTAATATTTATTGACAAGCCACAGTGTCCATGGTTGGTTATGACTAAGGCCCTATAGGCTGAAATGCATCAACTGTTCTTATTTGCGTTTGGACACTGTGGCTTGTCAATAAATATTACACTTTTTAAGAGCAATCACCGGAGTGCGGATCATCTTTTCCTCAGAGACCTGGGATAGCTTCTGCTTTTGTGCATATCACTGGATTGAGATAGGGCTTGGGTAAGTTATGGGTGATCTGTGGGGGATGCTGGTCACAGAATGTGTTTTTTACCTTTATGCATAGAATGCATGAAGGTAAAAAAACCTTCTGCCTTTACAACCACTTTAAACGTCAGCATTACCAGCTTAAGGACATGTGTAACTAAAGTAAATAACAGTAGAATGAGTGTTCACTTTTTTAAAAAACCTTATGCTGTTCAGATATGTTTGGAAATATAGTGCTTAGTCTCATATTTCCACAAGTATGCTAATTAGTGTTATCACAACTGGACATATGAAAAATTTAAAGATGAAACACCACCGTTACTTTTTTGTGTTTGATGTGCTTCAAAACATTTTGTCCCAATATCTATATTAAATGTGACACTTGTGATGGAGTTTATTGCATCAGGCATAGTTCAGAGACATTTAACAAAATTTTGGAGACTAAATGACAACTCCCTCTTTATTACTTTGGTACGCACTTGTAACTTTGGCACTTGACCTTGCAGCAGGCCAGCAATGAGTTGTAGTTTTTTATGGATTAGAAGGATAAAAGGTAGCCTCCATAGTCTAAGAGGGTAATATGCAATGGAGTGCTGAATATATGGGGCATATGAGTTAATAGATTTTGCATCAGGTAATTAATGGTAATTTAGAATCAGGTACATGACTGCAATAACTGGTACTGTTAGATAAGAAAATTAGAAGACCTTGGCCTTAATGGTTATGTAGGTTCATTCTCCTGTTGCACAGTTATGGTAATGGATAACAGATAGTCCAAATATGATTATAATGTCAGAAAAGAAAAGAACAGAAATCACTACATTACTCTTCAATTAAAAATTATTCCTAAATCTGCTTTTATTACCACTTTATTACTCCTTAAAGGATAAGTTCACTTTTTCAGGCAGAATTTCACTTTTTATAATAAATAGAAGCATTTTCTAATGCCATTTCTGGCCCAGGCATCCCAATGTGTTTTTCTCTCACTTACCTTATCCACAGAAGTTTTAAAATCGTGTGAGTTTATTTGATTTTTTTAACATGATTTTCAGATTCCATCACTTTCTGTAGATCACCTCTCAGCATTCACTTCCTGTAGGTAATCTCCCAGAAGCCTTCATTTCCATGTTATATCACAGAAGAGAGCGTGATATGGTGTGTTTACCACACCTCCCTCATTACAAAACCACTTTCCACCCACTTTCTATACAATCTGATTGTACAATCACCTTTGGATCTCCCATCAGATATGATTTGGCCTGACTGATTTGATAGAAATTTAATGGATTGGCCAGGTGGGTCCTCCTATTATGTAGTACAGGTAAATTTTAAGGAAATTGTACAGAAATTGTACAATAGGATTGCAAAGCATATGGCCATCTTTATACAAGTACATCGGTGGAAGTGGACAGAGACACTCAGTTGTCAGGCCTCGTTCACATCTCCATGTAATGAAAACTCACATTCCCAAATTAATTTTTCTTTTGGGCCTTTTAAAGTGTTTTTACTTGTCACGTATAGGGCAGCCATTCATTTGAATGGGCTGCCCTATGCGGGACGATTTCCCCAGAGTAGCTTCAGAACTTTTTTGGAGCAGAGCATGGTGCATTTGCTGCACTTGGGGGAGCCTTTAACATGTAATGACAACACAAAGATGATGCACATTTTCTGAAACACCTGGCAAAATGTGTATTTTCTGTGCGGTTTGCCATGCATTTGGAAACACACAAACGTGAATGGAGCCTCACTGTTCTTGTATAAATGCACCAATTTCACTTTCAGACCCCATTCAAACCTAGAGTAGTGGGAGCGCATGCTTTTTGGCATGTTTTTCCCATGACACACAAAGGGCAGCCATGCATTTCAATGGGATGCGCTACACATGGCAAAGTAGCTCATGGTACATTTTGGCGTGGTGTGAGTTGCATGTTTTTTACTGCGTATTTTGCTGCATTTGTCATCTGTTTTTTCATGTGTCAAAATGTGTGTTTGCTTCTGTGTTTGGTGTGCCATTAATAATTGTAAGTCATGATATGCCCTACTTGACATGGCCCAAGCTTTGGTTAATAGGGATGAGCCGAACACCCCCCGGTTCGGTTCGCATCCAGAACATGCAAACAGGCAAAAAAATTAATTCGAACATGCGAACACCATTAAAGTCTATGGGACACGAACATGAATAATTAGAGGTGCTCATTTTAAAGGCTTATATGCAAGTTATTGTCATAAAAAGTGTTTGGGGACCTGGGTCCTGCTCCAGGGGACATGTATCAATGCAAAAAGAAGTTTTAAAAACTGACATTTTTTGTGGAGCAGTGATTTTAATAATGCTTAAAGTGAAACAATAAAAGTGTAATATTCCTTTAAATTTCATACCTGGGGGGTGTCTATAGTATGCCTGTGAAGGGGCGCATGTTTCCCGTGCTTAGAACAGTCTGACAGCAAAATGACATTTCTAAAGGAAAAAAGTCAACAAGGGGACCCCAGATCACACCCCCCCTGTGTGAATTGGTAAAGGGGTACAAGTGTACCCCTACCATTTCACAAAAAAATTTCAAAAAGGTTAAAGAAAACACAAGAGACAGTTTTTGACAAGTCCTTTATTAATTTCCTCTTCTTTCCGCTTCTTCTTCCATCTTCTTTCTTCTGGTCTTCCTTCGGTGTTCTTCTTCTTCCTCCATCTTCTTCTTCTCCATCTTCTTCTTCTCCTGCTCTTCTCGTCCCGCAGCTTCCTCTGGCTTCTTCTCCGCTCCGTCCGCACGATCCGCCTCAGTGGGAGTCTTCCGCCATGTGACGCTTTGGTTCTTCTGACACTTGTTATATAACGGAGAGCAGGGCCACCCGGTGACCCTGCCCTCTTCTGACGCATGGGGACTTCCCTATGGCTTTCCCTGTGTTGTCAGAGGGGGCAGGGGTCACCCGATTCCATTATATAAGAAGTGTCAGAAGAACCGAATCGTCACACGGTGGAAGACTCCCACTGAGGCGGATCGTGTGGACAGAGCAGAGAAGAAGTCAGATGAAGATGCGGGATGAGAAGAGCGGAGGAAGAAGAAGATGGAGAAGAAGAAGATGGAGGAAGAAGAAGAACACCGAAGAAAGACCAGAAGAAAGAAGATGGAAGAAGAAGCGGAAAGAAGAAGAAATTAATAAAGGACTTGTCAAAAACCATCTCTTGTGTTTTTTAACCTTTTTGACACTTTTTTTGTGAAATGGTATGGGTACATTTGGGGGGACCCTATGTCATTTTTTTTTTTAAATTTTGGCGCGAGGTTCCCCTTAATATCCATACCAGACTTGAAGGGCCTGGTATGGAATTTAGGGGGACCCCACGCATTTTTTTTAAATTTTGGTTCGGGGTTCCCCTGTGAGGAAATTCCATGCCATTTTTATCAATGAACTTTTATGTGTATTGCCGGACCGACAATTCAGTATAGCCAGCGCTAGCGATAGTAGTTATACATGACTTTTTTTCCTTTAGAAATGTCATTTTGCTGTCAGACTGTTCTAAACAAGAGAAACATTCGCCCCTTTACAGGCATACTATAGACACCCCCCAGGTACAAAATTTAAAGGAATATTACACTTTTATTGTTTCACTTTAAGCATTATTAAAATCACTGCTCCTGAAAAAACTGACGTTTTTAAAACTTTTTTTGCATTGATACATATCCCCTGGGGCAGGGCCCAGGTCCCCAAACACTTTTTATGACAATACCATGCATATAAGCCTTTAAAATGAGCACTCCTGATTTCTCCCATAGACTTTTAAAGGGTGTTCCGCAGCTTTTGAATTTACCGCGAACACCCCAAATTGTTCGCTGTTAGGCAAAGGGGCGAACAGCCAATGTTCGAGTCGAACTCATGTTCGACCCAAACATAAAGCCCATCCCTATTGGTTAACCTTATAATACAGTGTTTCTGTGATATTTCTGTTTATTGTAGTTATTTTTGTTATGACATAACTGGTTGTACTGAACATCATTGCTTATTGCAAAACTAAATCCAAATGCTGTAGTTATTTGTACTGTTTACACTTTTCAATACTTTTTTTTAAAGAAATTATTAATGACACTGAAAGAAAGAGCAACTAGGTAATTGTAGGTGTATAAATGTGGCCATACACTATACAATATGATAGTACAATCTCTGTACAATCTCCTTTAGATTAACCAAAACTATGTAATAGGAGGACACACCATCTATCCAATCACTATGTATCCAATCAGGCAGATCCAATCTTGCACTACGTCAAGGGTGTCCTATGGGCTGCATGCAGCCCCAGGAAGTTTAGCATATGGCCTAAACCCGTCTGGAGGGATGCTGGGGAAGCCAAGCAAATGCATGCATGGAGAGATGGTGGAGAAGCTGTGCAAATATAGTTGATGGGTGAAGGGTATGTGCTAATGAATCAGCTTGTAAACTCCTTCCTGTGTCTGGCTTCTCTGTCTCAAATCTACATGCCAGTGATAAAGTTTTCTAAGAAATACAGCAAGGGCTAAGTTAAAGTCTTGTTCTCAAAATTAAAAAAAAAACTTTTCTGCAAGGTTCATTAATGGTATCTTGGTACATAGGGGAGCTGGATTTTAGAAAAAAAAAAGTGAACTTAGCCTTTAATTTTCCTTTAACATAGACACTTATTTTACCAATTTTTTTGTGAAACAAGTTTAGATGACTTGAAATACACTTGGTAAATTACCAAGGTTTTACTGAAGGAGTGAAGAATCTTGACACAAAAAAAATGTATGAATAATTATTTCTGTTATCCAAATATGTGAAAAGCAAATTTCTGTTTACCTATTTCATCTGTACCTGACTCAATATTCAAAACAGGAATTTGCTTTTCACATAATTGGAAAAGTTAAGTGAATATTTACACAATTTATTGTATAAATATTTTCAGTTCTTTTAGTAAATCATCTCAACTACGTACGTAAATAGGATTAACAATACATTAAACATAAGTGAAAATCTTTCTAAACAAGTATATCTTTAAAATTCTATCCACAACATGCTCTACAATTGCTACTGATCTAATCTGTTAATCTCAATTATGCCAGATATATTATTCTCCAAATCATCTCTCTACACACACTCACACAGAAGTAGTCGATGGCAAGATTCCTATCAACGTTTCTACCCTAGTCTCACATTCCAGTTGCTTTAGAGACTGTAATTATGCAATAATTAACACCAAATCCTGGAATTACATTCCTTAGTTCAGGCATTTCCCTTAAAGCAGAAATTAAGTGCCAATTTTAAAGTCTGTGAGCAGGCAGGCTCTTTATTGCAGATGAAACCTGCAATGTCTCTTCTGCGATGAAATAAACCTGCCTGCTCACTGTCTTCTTTGGAATGTACACTGAACTGCACAAGCACAGACCAGTTTACATTCTAGCACAGCACCTTTGTGCCTGGATGACTGAACTCCTGTGTATGCACAGGAGTGATGTCATCCTGTGCCAGCCAATGAAGACAGCCACAGCCCAGCACCCAGAAGAAGCCAGTTAGGTACGTTGGATCATTAAAACAAAAGTAAGTATCTGCTTTAAGTATCCTTGCATGGACAAACAATCACACACATATGCTTTTTTAAATGCTCCATATATTCTTATAGAAATTCCACATGCAAACATATATTTACCCCCCATGATAGCCAAATAAAAGCAAAAGTTTAACTGAAGTAGTTTCAGCAGTGTGAGTTTTAGATGCATTTTGTCACTGGTGTGTGCTTATGTATCCATTGTATCACTGTTATAGTACAGCTAACTGCTACTACAGCAATGTTTAGAAAATATGATGCATGCAGCTATTTATATTAAATAGCCCAGGACTTCTGTTTTCACACATATGCAGTAAAACAAAAATGCATGAAATGAGAGTCTGGAGTCCAACTTGTACTTGTTTAAAAGATTTACAATGAAGAGTAACACACACTGCATTCTGTGAGATGTCATGATAAAATGAACAGAGCAACAAAAAGTAACATGCATTGATGACTGTTTGAAACACAACATAGTGTGCTCAAATTGGGTAGCATATTGCAAACAGTTACAGCTATTGTAGAGAATTGGCTACTGCCAGTTATTCATGAGATTAGATCACACTCTCTACACCTCAGTGTTAGTAGACTTTGGTTAGTTGCAAACTATCGGGTTTGCAATTATAACTCACAATTTGTGCATAGTGCAGTCTTCGGAAAGGAGCAAATTTGCTCTCAATTTCTCGCCAGCGTTTGTTAAGATGGATCAGAGTTGGCTCCACTGCTTTGGCAGCCCCATCCTTAGACAAACGTTCAGCTTGTCTGTGTACAGCATTCAGTTCTTCTTTCTTCTTTTCCAATTCTCCATCAATCTCCTAGTGAGCAAAACCAATACAGGGCCCAGGGCAATTAGCTAGCTAGGTAATGAACTTACATTAGAAGTAGCAGAAGGGTACTTATGCCAACATTGTCATTCTTTCTTTGTATAGTTTTATTTTAACAGGTAATTGGGTATTGCAAGATAGGAGACTAATGCATCAATAACAGAATGTTTTGACTATGTTTTACTTTCTACTTTAACACGTCTATCTTATGTCCATGTGCTATATAATTCTTACCTGCATGGATATGTGAATGTTTAATTTTACATATATGATCTATTAAATATGCCTACAGAACAAGTGTTAGTTTGTAACAGAGTTTGCGACTTAATGGCAAAACAAAGCAATAATGAAGCAAAATAAAGTGATAAGAAAACAAAACTCAAAAGAAGAAATTTAGAATGACTGGGTGGTAACATATGGACATGAGTTGATTAATGAAGTGTGCTAATATGAGAAAGAATTCATCCACGTGCTGCTAGTCATTAGTTCATCTGGAACAAAGATACACAATAACAGAAGTTAATATTTTTTAATAAACAATGTCTTCACTGCTAAGCACCTAAGAGACTAAAAAGAGTCTTCAGTGCAAATATAATTTTTAAAAGACCACTAATCTAAAATTTCACAAGCACATTATGAAAAGAGCAACTAGCAACATTCATAACTGTATAAAGTACCAAAAAATGCAAACCAGCAACATAGATCTGACATTTCTACATTTTTGTATACAGCTCTGTGTCAACTGTGTCAAGTTGGGTATAAAGAGGCACCAAAATGAAAAAAATGACAACCAGTAGTCTTATTATATAGCAAAGCTGAAGTCAGAGCTGGAGAAAAACGTAACCTTGGACTAACATTCAAATTTTCAAGACACATTTTTGGGAGGTACTCCTTTCTTCAAGGTTCAAGCAGTACTAAAGTCCAGTACATATGTATCCAAAGTCAGCCTAACAACTGGCTTCTGTTGAACAGTCTTGCTCAAAAACCAGCATTCATTAAGCACTTGCAACTAATGGGTGCAAGCTCTGATCAGTGTATTCTGGCATGGGGGGAGTCCCCCCTTGTCAGAATACAATAACACAGTGGGAGAGATCTCTGCATCACTCATTCATGTGTTGATGTGGAAATCTGTCAGTTTTGTCAACCCCCTGATTGAATGAAAAAAAAACTGATTGTGTATAACCAACTTAATGCACAAAGTTTTAGCAGAATGTTAAGTAAGATAATTTCTGAGGGAAAAAAACACAAACAAACATACGTAACCGGGTGACCCCGCCCCCCGACAACACAGGGAAAGCCACGGGGAAGTCCCCTGAAGTCTCCGTGTGTCAGAGGAGGGCGAAGTCACCGGGTCTCCTTTATATAAGAAGTGTCAGAAGAACCGAAGCATCACACGGCGGAAGACTCCCACTGAGGCGGATCGTGCGGACGGAGCAGAGAAGAAGCCGGAGGAAGATGCGGGACGAGAAGAGCGGAGGAAGAAGAAGATGGAAAAGAAGAAGATGGAGAAGAAGAAGATGGAGGAAGAAGAAGAACACTGAAGGAAGACCAGAAGAAAGAAGATTGAAGAAGAAATTAATAAAGGACTTGTCAAAAACCGTCTCTTATGTTTTTTAACCTTCTTGACACTTTTTTTGTGAAATGGTAGGGGTACTTTTGTACCCCATTACCAATTCACACAGGGGGGCTGGGATATGGGGGTTCCTTTGCTAAAGGTGGCTTCCAGATTCTGATAAGCCCCCCGCCCTCAGACCCCCACAACCACTGGGCAAGGGAACCCCGCGCCAAAATTTAAAAAAATTGGCGTGAGGTCCCCCAAAAAATCCATACCAGACCCTTATCTGAGCACGCAACAGGCTGCGTGCTCAGATAAGGGTCTGGTATGGATTTTTTGGTGGACCTCACGCCAATTTTTTTTAATTTTGGCGTGGGGTTCCCCTTAAAATCCATTTTGAGGGGGACCCCCACACCATTTTTTTTTTAAATTTTGGTGCAGGGGTTCCCCTTAATATCCACACCAGACCTACAGGGCCTGGTATGGAATTTATGGGGACCCCCACACATTTTTTTTTTTAATTTTGATTCGGGGTTTCCCTGTGGGGAAATTCCATGCTGTTTTTATCAATGAACTATTATGTGTATTGCCAGACCAACAATTCATTATAGCTGGCGCTAGCAATAGTAATTTTACAATAGTTAGTAGTGATAGTAGTGATAGTAGTTTTACATGACTTTTTTCCTTTAGAAATGTAATTTTGCTATCAGACTGTTCTAAACATGGGAAACATGCGCCCCTTTACAAGCATACTATAGACGCCCCCCAGGTAGTAGTGATAGTAGCGATAGTAGTTTTATATGACTTTTTTTTCCTTTAGAAATGTTATTTTGCTGTCAGACTGTTCTAAACACAGAAAACATGTGCCCATTTACAGGCATACTATAGACACCCCCCGGGTACGAAATTTAAAGGAATATTACACTTTTATTGTTTCACTTTAAGCAGTATTAAAATCACTGCTCCTGAAAAAACGTCCGTTTTTAAAACTTTTTTTTGCATTGATACATGTCCCCTGGGGCAGGACCCGGGTCCCCAAACACTTTTTATGACAATACCATGCATATAAGCCTTTAAAATGAGCACTTTTGATTTATTCCATAGACTTTTAAAGAGTGTTCCGCAGCTTTCGAATTTGCTGCAAACCCCCCAAATTATTCGCTGTTCGGCGAACGGACGAACAGCCAATGTTTGAGTTGAACTCATGTTAGCCCCGAACATAAAGCCCATCCCTAATCCTAAGGTATCCCCTGTGAACATGCTGACCTTACTGAAAATGCGGATATAACAGAGGAACTTGGAATCATCAATTTGTCAGATCACAAACTTTGAACCAGAAATAATAGTACTCTCTAAAAGCCTTACATTCTGCCCAACCACCAAATTGGATAATTTACAGTTATTTTCAGAAATAGAAGAATTCTTCAGGAGACTAAGAATCAAAAAAAAATATTTTCATAGAAATTAAGTCAATCCTATGACAATGGAATATGACAAAAATAAAAGGAGCAGCAACTTCACACTTCCACAAGGACGTAATGCTAAACTGGTCACCTAAATTAATAGTTTCATACTGCGAGTTACATCCCTGATATCCATCCAGTAGAAGAAACTGACATACAACCTACACAATATTCAGGTCATCACCATCAAACTAACAAATAAAGGGGGTGTAGTTGTCCTGATGGATACAAACAAATACATACAAGAGGGCCAGAGGCAACTGGCAAATGCTAATTACTATAAAAGTTACCGGATTATGATACAACCCAGGATTTTACTCAACAATTGAAAGGTCTCATGAAAACACTGCCAACCCACCCACATTCAGTACTTGTCAGTGTGATTCCAGATGATCCATAAACTGGGGACTTCTATATGATGCCCAAGAGCCACAAGCCAGGTAATACAGGCAGACCCATCATCATAGATATGAACACTCTTACTGGACAAATCTCAGGCATTGTAGAATAAGTGTTAAAACTTATAGTCACATATATTGTTAGCTTCTTTCAACATACAACTGATTTTCTGAATAAGAACTATATACAGCAATTACCAACAAATACACTTCAAGTCACTATGGAAGTAGAATCTCTGTACAGTAACATCCCTCACAAGGATGAGATTGCTGCATGTCACAGATTTTTATCATCTACACCAAACCCCAAATACAGTACTGAGGATGTTATACAGCTCATTGAATTCACTAAACTCACACAACTACTTCACTTTCAATAAAGGCATCTATCTTCAGTACATGGGTACTGCTAAGGGAAGTAAATGGTATCCCAATATGCTAATGTACTGTATTTATGGCAGATCTGGAGGACAAACTCCTTAACAGCATACAACAAAAGCCATATAGATACTATCACTCTATTGATATGTTCATCATATGGACAGAAGGTGAAGAGAACTAA
This sequence comes from Aquarana catesbeiana, assembly GCF_042186555.1. NCBI lineage: Eukaryota > Metazoa > Chordata > Amphibia > Anura > Ranidae > Aquarana > Aquarana catesbeiana. The sequence continues at coordinate 331,212,746 of NC_133325.1, forward strand.
AAAAATTGCACTCATTAAATAACACCTTTCACCCATCAGTCAAGCTAAAGGTTGACTATTCCAGCACACTTGTCAATTTCTTAGACACCACAGTATCCATCAAAGATGATAAGCTGTACATATCAATATACAGGATACCCACTAGTAGATGCAACTATCTCTCCAGTTCCAGCTTCTGCCCCAAACACACCAAATAGGCCATCATACACAACTAGGCCATCAGATACCACTGAATATACTTGGACCCAGAGGACAGAAATAAACATCTCAGAATACTAGCAGACTCCTTCCATAAGAAAGGTAACAAAAACAAAACCATCAATACAAGCATAAACACGGCCTTGAAAACCCATTGAGAAAATCTCCTATAATACAAATAGAAAAAAAAAATAATTGTGTGCTTCTTGTAGCCAAGTACAATCCAGCACTAGAAGGGATAAGTCAAAGATCTACAATCCATTATGAGGATTAAATGCTAAATATTCCAACAACCCTCAATGCTAGCTTTCGGGCAACTACCCAACCTCAGACATAAATGAATCAGCAGGAAATTTTGTTCTGATTGAAAAGTCACAAATAAAGGGAAAAAGGAACCAAGCCCTGCAACAAAAGACGCTGCAAACTGTGCAGCCAAATTAAGCCATCAAAAAGTGTCACACACATTAAAAGGACCTTCAATAATACAGAATCATACAGCTGTGCCTGCAGTAATGTTGTATACCTCATCCAATGCAAAAAATACAACCAAGGATCTTATCTCGGACAAACAGGAGAGAAATTACAATTAAGAAGAAATTTACAGAGACGCACCATTAAAGAGCATAAGGAAGATGATTTCTGCACACTTGTGGGTCATCACAACCAGACCACATTATGGAAGACATGTATGTTTTGGCTTCTAAAGGAAACTTAAAAATTACTCAGGAAAGTAACATTTTGAACTAAGAATGATTATTCTATTTGACACAAAGATAATGGACTAAATGTGGACCTCAGTTTTCTAAATCACTATACAACAGTCCATATCCCACTCCTTTCCTTATCTCACTAACTATTCAAGTTTAATAATTACCATTGCTAAATATGTTTGTTTGTGTTTTTTTCCCTCACAGATTGTCCTACTTAACATTCTGCTAAAATGTTGTGCATTAATACTGCTTGGACTTTGAATAAGGGGTACACCCCAAAAGCTTGTCCTGAAAATTTGGATGTTAATACAATTTAAAATAGTACCACTGAAAGTAATTTTCTTTCTGAAGCTTTTACAAATACAGAAATGTTGACAGAAATTCTTTTACATAAACCAGTTTCTGAAAATAAGCTAACATTATATTTAGTGGTCCTTTAAATATGTGCTAACAGTTTTTCTCTGTTACAAATAAAGAATTATGAATCCACCTCATTACCTACAATATTTGGAGAGGAGTCATCAGTCAAATACACCTAGGGTTTAAAAAGCTGTAGCTTTGAAGTCCAGGACACTGGTATTTTGAAATAAATATTGATGTTCCAAATGAGGATACAAATGCAGATATTAGGTGTCCCAAATAAGGGAAACAAGTGAAGATACTAATTATATTATAATAAATAAGAAAGTGGATGCATATTTTCCTAATTAGAAGAGTAAAACTTTTCAACATTATACATCATATTTTTAAACAAAATAAAAAATGTGACAATTTTCAGATCATTTCTGGTTATTATCTGCTGCTTTATGTTTAAAATATTGTACCGACTAAAGCTGTTTTTCGAGCACTTCTGTTTAATCAGTATGAATTAAATTAAGCCAAAATTTCCATTATATTTTTATGTTTTGGATATAAAGGGGAGGGTTTATTGATTTTTCTTACTATTTCTACCATTTAAATAGCTCCTGTCACCAATCTGTATATACTGTATGAAGATAAACATCTCTAGTTTTTAAATCACCTCTTTTGACACATGCCAGATGCAAGAAGCTGCTCACTGTCCTAAGCGTTGCCATCAGCCAAATTCCTGGCAGGGGCCAGGTAAGTCCTTCATTATCCATGTTTGCAGATTGTGTAAGGCTTTCATAGTCCCTACTAGGACCATGGGTAATAATATGGTAGGGGAGCAGCTGCATGCATCTGGAAAGTAGCTAATCTAGTCTTCAAGGTGATTACCACAGTACCGTGGGTCAAATATTTTTTAGACAAATACAGCCTGATGCATGTGAGTAGTTTAAACTGAGATGCTGATCTTATTTGACATGCAGCAATGACAGGGTTTCTTAACCCTTTTACTGCCAGAGCTGTTTTTGCATTTTTGTGCACATGTTAAAATACACATTTTAGGTCTGAAGATTAGTTAAAACTCCCACACATTCTATTTACTGAAATCAGGGACCATGTACAATAAAAGATGGTAGTTACAGTTTTTATGTCATACAATATTAGCATTACAGTTCATCAAACCATTGTTTTTAATAACAAAGGCAATTTTGGTGCACACCATATTTGCACCCATTTTTTTTTTGTAAAATATAAAAGATGAGTAATTAGCCCAAACATGTCAAGCCTTAGAATTGTGTGTGCCTATGAAGTGGTGGCGAACTACGGTACCCGAAATTGTTCATTGTAATGCTTTAAAAGCCTTTACAGGTAATCAATTTAGAGTTAACTGTGAATTATGGCCCCAGAAGTATTGCTCTCATTATGGCATGTGCAGCAATACCTAATATGTGTAGCACATGTGTTTGCTTTTGTACTACTTGTATGTGAGGGTGGGTGGACTTTAAAAATGTTTTTTTATTGATTCAATATACTTATTTTAAAGTTTTGCACATAACTTTATTGTAATCACATGTGATAGCATAATATACCTAGCAGATTCTTTTTTAGCAGACACTAAGGGTATATTAGACCCCTACTGTCTTCTCTGAATCCCAGTGAAACAGAACAACCACAAATCATGCTTGATAAGCTTTTTTACCCTGGCCACAGCAGCAGGAGAATGACAGCTCTGAAACTGAAAGTGATAGCTTCCGACTTCAGGGATGATACAATCAAGGAACAAATGTTCACTAATTGTCCTCCACTATCCCCGCAGACACCTGCTATGGCCATCCTGGGCACACAGGAGGGGTAGCAGAGCCTGGGACAAACACCTAAATCACCCCAACAGTTGGCTGAGGTACTGTAGAGACACTATGTGTAAATGCCATCATGGCTGCCAATGTAAACCTTATATTGGTGGCAGCAATAGGGTTAAAGCAAGCATAGGTTGAGCATCATTTAAATACATATTTCAACCATACCACAGCAGAAAATGAGAAAATGCCACAATAATTTGCACATGTTAAAGGCATGAAAACCTTGTTATATATAAAACACTTATGGGTCTGTTTATAAAGCAGATTATGTGACTTTCACAAGCATTCAGTGGTGGAGAACCAATTCCTCCTGTTTAAAACAAATGCACCTGAATGGTTCTCTGCCGGAGAATGTTTATAAAACATATTCTCTGCTTTATAACTAGACCCCTTAAACTTTCACACATTAAAACAAAGAGTTTTTGCACTGAATACTCTTAATAGTCTTTGCTTTAGTTTCACACCAAACGCTAAACAAAATAAGTAGGTATCTATGTATACAGTAAGACTAGACAGATATTACAATGTGTTTTTGTTGCTAATGATTATACAGTGATTCTTATTCAATGGCATAATCCTGTTTTCCCAAAATATTTTATTTATTTGAGAGTGAAGGGAATTAGCCAACCTGCAGATTTTTCAAATACATTGATGAAAACAATGTACCTAATTTAACAGAAATTTTCAATTTACTTTTACAAAACACTGAACACTTCAAAGAATTTTAAGGGGTAAATGCATTCATACTGTAGACTCATTTAGGGAAACAAAACAGACGGCGGAGAATATTAAAGGAATAAATACTGAGATATATGTATATTCTAATGTTTATCATTTTCACATGCCTTAAGGTTATCCTTAATTGATTTTCAAAAAAACAATTAAAAAATGGTTATTACAAAACTCAATAGTTCATGCTCTAATTAACCAGTTGCCTCTACATTTACATAATGGACTTTTGAGAGTACCATTATGTGTGGTGTTATGAAGGGAAGTGTTGTAAAATACATTCTCAAAACCAGAAATCAAGTAGCTAAGAAGGTGGGATAGATACCTTCTTTCATAACCAGAAGACAGCACATAGCTAATAAATTATGTTTTATTAAGACTTGTTTGGCTGGTTGCTATATAATATATAATACAATTTGCTAAGCCAAATTTTGCAATGAGGTTAGCCACAGGTTGCCTAAACCCCTCTGACCTAATGGATTAATAACCTTACAAAAATAAATTCGTAAAAGAAATATTAAAAATATGCAATGTGAAAGTGGATGAATAATACATAAAGATTCCACTGCAAATGTCTAGCAAATTTCAGTATACTCTGAACAACACTTTTTGGAAAAAAGTATGTGCTTTGCATCTAGTTTCACATTGCAAATGAACAGCAACACGAATGCATTATTTATATGATATAATCACACACATGAATACCTTAAGCTTCTGCTCATCTTTGGGTTCTGGAAGACTAGCGATTTTCTTCTCAATATCATCCAAACATTTCAATAAATCATCAGATTGTCTTTTGTATTGATACCACTGATGGGAAATCTCAGAAGCCTTTTTCCTTCTTTCTGATCTCAAATCCTAGTTATGATATGAACAACAAAGATCATTTATGTACACGTCCAGTCATATCTGAAAGTCAACAGAGCTTTGCAGTTTTCTATATTCTGAAATTCAATTTTTCACTCATAACCATAACAATATTAAAGAATTTAACTCACTTTTATAGATAACATTAATCTGTGCATAAGCCCAGGCACTAACCCTTCATGTAACAGAGTACATGGAGTGACAGAGATCATTTTCCTCTGTACAATGGAACTCATTAATCAAAAGCTGTTATGTATTAATGTGGCTGCTGCAGTCATAACTCAGAATAAAGTCAGTGAAAGTTGTGCACATAAATAAAAGCTTTATTAAAATGTAAACGAGTTAGATGAATCACCCTCCTATATTCATCTATAATTTTCTTAGCTGCCTGGGTGGAAATTTTATTTACAGTCAATTTATGTTGTTACTAAAATATGCAAATCATTATGAATTGAAATTTACATATAATGTATCTCTTTTCAGATTGGTGTATACATTCCCAAGACTTTGAAGAGTAGACCTTTGGGAAGATCTGAAAAAAAAATAAGCTTGGGCAGCTACAGACTGTTCCTTGTTTATAGACCACCACTAGAATTTTTTAAACCCCATACAACCAGACTGGCCCCTTCCCCTTTAACATACATTCTTTAGCCTAGGCCAGGAGTTGTTGGCAACAAGATATTAAAACTGGTAGAATGTATGGTTATTTTAAGGTATATAAAACATTAAGGGGTTAAGCTACAGCTTGGGATTAGTTTGATAAAGTAATGTTTCTCATAAACAATTGTCATACATTTTTGTCACTTTTTTTGCATCTCAGTAATACCAATCTCATCCAGTGTCTTTCAGCCACTTCCTGTCTACATGCACTTTTTCCATCAGGGCTATATGTCATGCTCAGGTAATCTTCCTGGTGGTAACCGCAGTGGACCATGTTTGCACAATATGTCAGCACAGCCCTTTACAATTTCCACTAGAAGTACATGTGACATGATGACAATAGAGCAGGGCAATTGAAAGAAAGAGACAGAGGGTTGTCACCCCTTAACAGGAAGTTTCAGAAAAAAGGTTTTTCATGGAAGGATTACAAGGCACAATTATAAATAAATCTGCAGATTTGAAAATATTAAGAATGACTTTAAATTTACATTTGTAACAATAAAGGGTGTCAGATCCTACCAATTCCACCAATATGTGAAACATTACGGGTTAGCTCTCACCATGCTGCCACCAATATGTAAAAATAGTGCTCTCAGTCTCACCCTGATTTTACAGCTTGCAAGACCACAACCCAAGTGCCAGCAGACTAACAGTGATTGACACAAGGTTTGGTTAACTAGGGAACTAACCTGTAACCTGTTACAAACCAAAACAGTTGCCACCATGAACCGTTCACAATATCTAGAATAACAATTATGATGTTTAAAAATGTCTGCAATACACACTGTCAAGGTGGGCAGGGATATTTCATAAATTACAACATAAAAGGATTTTTCCTACAGCTTACCTGTAAAATCCTTTTCTTGGAGTACATCATGGGACACAGAGCAGCTATAGTAATTACTATCTGGGTTTTACAGCACCTATAGGTGAATGAACACTGGCACACCCAAAAGACAGGAAGTCCCCCTCTATATAACCCCTCCCATACATGAAGTACCTCCGTTTTGTAGCAAAGCAATGAATATCCCAGTAAAGAGGGGAGGGATCTCTGTGTCCCGAGATGTACTCCAAGAAAAGGATTTTACAGGTAGGCTGTAGGAAAAATCCTATTTTCTTTATCGTACATAATGGGACACAGATCAGTAATTACCATCTGGGACGTCCCAAAGCAATGACCCTGAGGGGAGGGAGACACATACAAAGCAGCCTGCCATCATTCATGAGGACCTATACTGCAGCCTGCAGCACACTGCCCCCAAATGCAGCATCCTCTTGCCACCTTACATCCATCTGATAAAATTTAGCAAACATATGTGCTGATGACCAAGTTGCGGCCTTGCAAATCTGAGCCATATAGGCTTGATGACGCACTGCCCATGAGGCACTTACTCCTCTGGTAGAGTGCGCTCTTACCCAAAAGGGTGGAACTCTTCTTTTCAACCCATAAGCTTGAATTATAACTTGGCAAATCCACTGTGAAATTTTGATGCTGCCTGCCCCTTCCTGGGCCCTTCTGGCAGTACAAACAAAGAGTAGGTCTTTCGCATCTGAGCTGTAATTTTCAGGTAGACTCTGACAGCTCTCACACATTGAGAGATTGCAACAATCTCTCTTCCACAGAACGGGGTTCTGGGAAAGATGAAGGCAGAGTGACATCTTGGTTCAGGTGAAAGCTGGACACCACCTTAGGCAGAAAAGCCGGATGAGGATGCAACACCACCCTGTCCTGATGAACAATTAAATATGGCTCTTTACAAGAAAAAGCTGACAACTCTGACACTCTCATTGCAGAGGTCACTGCGACCAAAAAAAAATTTCCTTGTTAAAAGGATCAGAGGAATATGCCAAATAGGCTCAAAGGGCTGTCTCTGCAAAACTGTCAAGACTAGATTTAAATCCCAGGGACACAAGGGCGGCCTAACTGGTGGAGTTATATGAACTACCCCTTGTGTAAAGGCCCTGACCAAGGAATGCGAAGCAATTGGTCTTTGAAAAAGTACAGATAAGGCCGATATCTGAGCCTTAATTGTACTTAAAGCCAGTTTAATTTCTACCCCTAACTGCAAGAAGGCAAGAATTCTACCTATGACATACTTTCGGGGATGCCGTTCTTTGGCCTCACACCAAGAAATATAGGACTTCCACATTCTATAATAAATAGCCCTAGAAGCTGGTTTCCTTGCATTTATCAGGGTAGTCACCACTTACCCAGAAAGCCCTCGATCTTTTAAAATCTGGGCCTCAATAGCCAAACCATTAAATTTAACGACTGTAAGGCAGGATGGAATACTGGTCCTTGCAGAGCAAGTCTGGCCGAAGTGGAAGGGACCATGGTTTGCCCACTGCCAATCTTACAATTTTTGCATACCAGGACCTTCTGGGCCACACTGGGGCTACCAATATTACTGGCTTCACTTCCTCCCTTATCCTGCGCAGAAGTCGTGGTAGAAGCTGAACTAGAGGGAATGCATATATCAGAAAAAACTGGTCCCAAGGAATCACTAACGCTTCTGTTCCAAATGCAAGCAGATCCGTTGTCCTTGATACAAACCTGTCCAACTTCTTGTTGAACCTGGATGCTAACAGATCTATGTCTGGGTACCCATTGTTTGGCAAATGGTTGAAAAAATATCGGGATGTAGGGAACATTCCCCTGGGGACAACCGCTGGCAGCTCAAGAAGTCTGCCTGACAATTCTCCACACCTGGAATGAAGACTGCTGACAGGAAAGATACATGTTTCTCTGCCCATGTCAGGTTATGGTCCGCCTCCTTCTGGGCTGCCTGACTCCTGGTACCCCCTTGGTGCTTGATATAAGCCACAGCTGTGGCATTGTCGGATTGGATCCTGACAGGACAACCCTGCAACCTGACAGTCCATGACACTAGAGCCAGACAAGCTGCCCGAATCTCTAGGATATTGATGGGCAAAATTTTCTCGATTCCTGACCACTTTCCTTGGACAGTGAATTCCTCCAGAACTGCTCCCCAAGAGGCTGGCATCCATTGTCACCACCTTCAAAGCTGCTGGCAAGAAGGATTTGCCCTTCTGCAAATTTCTGGCTACCAACCACCAATTGAGACTCTGCTGCACCCTTGGGGACAGATACATCTGACAATCTAAAGCTTGGATCTTCTCGTTCCTGTTTTGCAATGGTCTTGAGTGGAATTGGGTATAGGGAATTGGTTCAAAGCTACCATCTTCCCTAGAAACCTCATACAAAGGTGAATTGAAGGTCCCTTCTTCCTCTTGATCACCCGGACAAGATCCATTATGGCACTTACTTTCGCCTGAGGCAAAAATACCTTTTCTTGTATTGTGTCTATAATCAGACCCAAGTATTTCAGCCATTGCACTGGCCGTAAAGCTGATTTCTCCAGGTTGAGAATCCAAACCAGGTGTTCCAAATACTAAACCGTGCTGGACACATTCCGGTCTAGTCGTGCAGCCGACTGATCCATATGCAATAGGTTGTTTAGGTATGCCATTATTGATATACCCTGGACTCTTAGTTTTGCTCATACGGAAGCCAGAATTTTTGTGAACACCGGGGGGGGGGGGCAGTGGCTAACCCAAAGGGCAGGGCTACAAACTGAAAATGAAGCTCCTCTACCTTGAATCGCAGAAACTTCTGTCGAGAGAGGTAAATTGGCACATGCAGATATGCATCCTTAATGTCTATTAATGCTAGAAATTCTCCTCCTCTCAGAGTGGACACGACTGACCGGATTGACTCCATCCGAAAAGAACAAATATTTAGAAATCGATTCAGACCTCTGAGATCTAGAATGGGTCTCATATCTCCATTCGGTTTTGGTACCATGAAAAGATTTGAATAGAAACCCATGGACCGATCCTCTGTCGGTACCTTAACAATTACACCTTGTGACCTCATCTGGTCCAGTGCCTGGAATAAGGATCTTCTTTTTAATAGGTCTCTGGGAACATTTGACCTTAGAAATCGAAATGGTGGGATCTTCCAGAACTCTAGTTTGTAACCTAGAGATACTGTGGAATTGACCCATCTGTCCTGCATCCCTTTCCCCCAGGCCTCTGAGAATTGCAGAAGCCTTCCCCCCACCCGAATGAGTGGGGGCACTCCTTCATGAAGAGGCCTTAAGACCCTATTTGGCAGGCCTCTGAACCCAGGGCTTTTTCTGGCCCTGTCCTTGCCCCTGAGGCTTACCTCTTGAATCAGACAGCAGAGGCCGTCGAAACTGCCTGGAGGTTGAGGCCCCCAGTGCCGGGGAACTAGAACACTTAAATGAAGGACGCCTATTCCTTCTTTTAACAGGTGAAAGTGCACTCTTACCACCTGAAATTTTTGGATATACTTATCTTATACTTATACTCTCGAACAAACACTCCCCATGAAAGGGAAAACCTGCCAATAGCTTTTTGCAATTCTGCTGACCAATTCTTTAACCAAAGAATTATGTGCATATGCACAGCCAAGAGAGCAAAGCAAGACACTTGCTGTACAGAATCCTTAAGCGCATCAACCGCAAAGCATAAGGCCCTCAGCAGGTCCACCAACTCGCGAGCAGCTTCCCCTTGAGCAGCAACACTTTTAATGATTCGTTTAAACTGGTCCTTCAAGGACTGACAAATTCCTATAGCTGCTACTGCAGGTTGTGCTGTTGAACCAGCTATGGAAAAAGAAGCTCTAAGAGGTACCTCACTATCCTCTGCCCATTCCTGTTCCAGTACTGGAAGGTCAGGAAATCTTTTGTGCTTTTTCCCAGTTTGGGAGACAGACGCAATCATGCCAGCTATTTTGCCTTCCAAACCCGCTAATGCTGATGCCAAATCATCTTTAGTGACATATGTAGAGGCTGAAGCATTGGAAGTAGCCACTATACCTGACAGCCGTAATGGCTCAAATTGGCCAGTTGCCTCTGGCCTCTCAGGGGATGACAGTGCTGCGGAAGTGTGACTAGGATCCTCAGACCCTGGCAGCAGTGCCCTTGCACCCCTTCCTGCTGTGTTTCCCCCACTCTTCTTTCAGGAAGATATTGCCCTAAGCAAAAAAATTGAGGTACCTACAATATGTGTACCCAATCCACTGATGAGCTGTAATCCAGCTATAATGCTGCTATCACCGCTCAGTCTAATAACCAGTAGCTGTGTCTTTAAATGCCTGTATCCATACCCCACTGTGCTTACGTGCCCCAGCAGCAGCAGCCTGCTCCTGGTCCATCCAGCAGCCAAGCTGCACCTGGATGTGCTCTCGATCCCACGTGTGCATCAGCGGCATCTTAGGCCACGCTCCACATCATCTGCAACCCTTATCTAGGGCTTACCTCCATGTGCATAGATGAGGCAGCTGTTCTTACCAGAGAAAATGCTGGTGGTACAGGCACGAGGGGTAATACGGCAGTAGAGGAGCATGCCATGATAAACACTGCTGTGCTGCCTGCCTCCCAGACAATGGGGATCCTCAAAAACAAGCATTCCTGAATGTCAGAAAACACTAGGTATGTGAATAATACACCACTACCCTCTAGTGGTGATACACAGGCAAGACATGCAGCTACTAAAAAAAACCTTAAACTTTTTTCAAACTTACCATTCCTGCCGCAGGATACTGCTGAAATACTCAGCTAGATCCAATCTTTACCCATCACGGTGATTCAGGTCTTTTGTGGACCTTCAAGGACCGGGTCCACACCCTTGGACCTGTACAGCACCCTGCCAGGACAACCTTTGGCTTCTTGTCTGTCCAAGGGTCCAGATCCCAGGGTCAAATGCCCCAAAGAGGCGCATTACAGGCAAAACCTCGCTTCTTCTTCCTCGAGGCTTGGGTACCATCCATCTTGGCCTTCTTTGCCACCTTGGAAGGATTTGAATGCATAGCCCCCTGATCCTGACAGGACCTTCCACCGGGACAAATCATAGCATAGAGCACTAATTCACTGTGACCATCACCTTGAAGACACTGGTGAAATAACTGAGGTACTTCCTGTATGGGAGGGGTTATATAAAGGGGGACTTCCTGTCTTTTGGGTGTGCCAGTGTCCATTCACCTATAGGTGGCGTATAACCCAGATAGTAATTACTATAGCCACTCTATGTCCCGTGATGTATGATAAAGAAAGTAGCATTTCTTTAAAGAACAGGGATACTTTTTATGTTAGAGCATCTAGAGACAAGACTCGATTATTTTACAACATCATTTAATAAAGGAAAAGGAAAGATATTGCAAACAAAAAAAATTACTGAAAAAATATTAAAAAAAAAATCGACAAGAATAGCGACAGAAAAATAAATAGGAACAACAGAGAAAGAGTAATTGACAGGTTTCTGGTCTTTCAGTTCAAACAAGATTTATGAGTCTTTGGACTCTCAAGAAATACGACTCTTGGCAGATATTCTTTATTGTTATGGTAAAGGGGAGTTCCCAATTGCTAATGCAGTCCCCTTTTCTTTATTCCCAAGAGGGTGTTGACAGAAATCACCTGACCAATCAAGAGGTCTGAAGAATGTCCAAAAGGATGAAAAAAATGTTTATGAATGTGCAAGCTGTCACCCTTTTAGATACAGTTTTCTAAATGCATTAATGTTTCTAGTGTACCACATGCCACAATCTAATAACACATATTTTATCATGCAGCATAAAATTATCTTTTAACAAGACTACTCATGACCCGCCTTTGAAACATGTCTTCTTAATAAGAATTAATTTATCGCACTGACCTGTTGCCCTTCATAAAACAGGGGTGTTTAGTCTAAAAATGTTTGTAATGGTCTTCAATATTTAAATAAATAATCAATATTAACCTAATTTAATCACAACAGAGGTTATGAATTATGTATATATTTTAGCTCAGAGAGGAAATGTTAATTCTGCATCCTACTGCTTGCTAAAACATTTACTATATGCCATTAAGCCTGTCTCTAAAGAGAAACACTGAAACAAAGAAGCATATCGACTTAATGGGGTTGATTTACTAAAACTTGAGAGTGCAAAATCTGGTGCAGCTCTGCATATAAATAAATAAGCTTCCGGGATTTTTTGTCAAAGCTTAATTGAGCATGCTCAAGTTAGAATCTGATTGGCTGCCATGCACAGTTGCACCAAATTTTGCACGTTCAAGTTTTAGTAAATAAACCCCAATGCTTGCTAAACTATTTACAATATGTCTTGATAAGTTTTATAATCCAGGTCTGGATAAAAATGCTGTGATGGAGTATACAATAGACCTCATTGGCAGATCCCTACTTATTAGTGGTCAGTGGTTAGTAATGTTACTGCATAATTGTTAATAGACAATTTTAACAGAATATGGGGGGCCCAGTGCTGTTGACTTAGTTTGGGGGGTGCCCAGATTTTGTCATTGTCACAACATTATGTTAAGTATTATGAGTTTTTGTTATTTGGTTTACTATTTTAAAGTAATACTAAACAAAGTGTCAATTGTTATAATTCATTCACATAAATCATATATATCATGCCACTGTATTTCATTTTTGGTTTTTAAATCATCTTAGTACCTTATTCCTGCAGCTCTGTTGTGTGGTCACATAATCTTTTCCTGTTCTTTGGCATTTGCAGGAAAAGTTCTTTGGGAGGGGCTTCTATTACTCTGCTGATTTATGCTCTCTACAATATGAGTCTGTGTCTGGCCAGCCCTGATTGGTGCTGTGCCAGTCACATGACAAAAAAACAGTTTCTGAAGAGCAATTCAAATTAGATAATAAATATCAAATAACTGCTTAACAGTTACCAATAAATCCTTATTGAACATGAACTGTGTAATTTTTGTGCATTAATGTGTTGTAGGTGTAGACGGAGTGAATGATGATTCACACTAGTTTTTCTTTTACTCTACAGATATTAGCCACTTGTCTAGAGGGCACTTTCACCCTCTTCCTGCCCAGGCAGTTATCAGCTTTCAGCTTTCAGCTTTCAGAATGACAAATGCACAGTCATGCTACACTGTAACCATGTGATATTTTTATCATTTTCTTCACACAAATAGAGCTTTCTTTTGGTGGTATTTAATCACTGCTTTTTTTTATTTTTTTACAAAAAATTGAATATTTTGAAAAAAAATATTTTTCTTAGTTTCTGTCAGTAAATCTTGTAAATAAGTAATTTTTCTTCTTCACTGATGTGCGCTGATGAGGCAGCACTGATGGGTACTGATAGGCTGCACTAATGGGCACTGATGATGTGGCGGCACTTATGGGCACTGATTAGGGGGCACTGATGAAGAGGCACTAATATGCCGCACTTATGGGCACTGATATGTGGCACTGATGAGCACTGATAGGCAGCACTGATTGGTGGCACTGGTGGGCACCGATAGGCAGCATGGATAGGCAGCACTGATGGGCACTGATGGTTGGCACTGATGGGCAGGAGTGATGGGCATTGATGGGCAGCAATGATAGGCGGCACTGATAGCCAGCACTGACTTGCATCACTGATGGGAAGTGAATGGTGGCACATGTGGGCACTGATTTCTGGTACTGGTGGGCACTGGTTGGCACTGATTGCTGACACTGGTGGGCAGTGATTGCTGGCACTGGTGGCACTTTATTGTAATTAGGGCACTGATGATCAGTGCCCTGATTATATGTCTTGATGTCCCCTGCGAGGAGATGCCGCTGATCAGCTCTACTCGCCACACACTCTGTCAGTGCCGATTACCAGCATTGGACACATGGTCAAAGAGTCGTGGCGGCGGCTCTTTACAGAGATCGGGGTCGCGCCGTATCCTAGCAATATGGTTTGGCCATGATCACCGCGCTGCGCGCCCCCCATGGGCACACGAGAGCAGCTATTCTGGGACAACGTCATATAGCTTAGTGAAAGGCTCAGAGTGACATCTTTATATATATGTGATACCATGTCATCTCAGCCAGCCAATATGACAACATTTGTAAGGAAAATATCTTTCTGTGATGTGATGAGATAACAGGATAGGAGTGCCAGTGGGTGTATACTTAAGTTGGCCAGTAGACCCAAATAAATTAATACATCCACAGATGATTTCCATGAGCTCCTACATTTATTATTGATTTGATCTATAACTCTTTTTAAAAATATTAAACAATTATATTTTATTTTTCTAATGTTTCTCTATTTCACCGATTTTCTTTCATGTGGGTAGTTCCCCACGAACATATTTTTTAAACATAATGTAAGCTAAACATTGCATAATCAACAATTAAAATTATTTTTAATTTCAGCAATTCAGTAAATTTTTCGGTACTTTTGCAAATAGAAACATTAAAAACGATGCCCTAAAAGAAGTATAGTAAATATATAGTAAATAATCTTATCAAATAAATAAGGTACTACATAAAACTAGAAAAATATAAAAATGCAGAGGAAATATTTTAGTAGTCAGACAATGATTACATGCGGACTATGTTTTCTCTTATTGTCTAAACATAAAAAGATATATGAAATTAAGTTAGATAACTGAAATTCATCTCTGTCTGTGCTGCAACAAAGTTTTGCAAAATATGCCAGCACTCATTATAATAATAATAACAATCATTACCACCATAACCCCCTAACATTGCAATTACAGTATAATTATTAGGCTCATGCACACTGGACGTTAAAATAACATTATAAAAACGCCAGTAGCTTTGCAGTGAGTCTTTCAACATTTTTTAACGTTTTTGCAATAGCGTTTATTAGCGTTTTTCCGCATTAGCATTTTTTAGCTTTTTTTTTTAAGAATTTTTTTTTTAATGGATCAAAAATGTTAAAAAATGCTGATGAGCCAAGTTTTTGAGCGTTTATCAACGTTTATCAGCGTTTATGTGTGTTTAACATTTTTAAGCATTTTTTGTGGTCAGAAAAACAGCTCCTGAAGTTTTAGGGCATACAGACAACAGCCCATCAACTCCACTGCTGATAAACGTCCAAAAATGTCCATGTGTGCATAACATAAACATAGAGGGGATAACATAGAGGGGAGTTTATGGGCTGTTAAAAAACGGCCAAACTTTCAAAAATTGCTGTTTATGAGCTTCAGTGTGCATGGAGCCTTAGGCACTCTTTCAGCTTCTCCTGTCAGCTGTGGGTTAACGAGTCTTCTTATACTCTGAGCCGCTCCCATTAAATGCAGTTTAATGAGTCTGGCTTATCACCCCCTGGCTGGGTTGGTCACTGTGCTTGTGATAGCATCAGTTTTCTGGTTCCCTGTCTGTTTTCTTGCCTGACTCAGATCTGCTATTATTTTGGATTCCCTTTTTACTGACCTTGCCATGTACCCAGATTACCAGGGGCGTAACTACCACCATAGCGACCCATACAGGCGCTATGGGGCCCGCAGCTGAGTGGGGCCCAGTGAGGATAAGAGCACCGCCGGCACAGTCTCCCAGCCAGGGGAAGAGAGAGGAAAGGAAAAGGCGAGCTGTCCATATCGGCAGAGAGCTGAATTGCCCGATGTAAGAGCTTTCATTAGAACTTCCAGTGTTCCCGGGGCTCACGTCACATAGCTCTACCTTTTGGCCCGGTGCATTTGGTAGACAGAACGACGATCCAATGCGGGACATGTGACGTCATCAAAGGCGTCTGGCCAAGAGGTGGGGCTATGTGACGATGAGCCCCAGAAAGACAGGAAATTCAAATGAAAGCTATTACAGCAGGCAATCCCGCTCTCTGCTGATCTGGGTGGCTTGCCTCTTCCTCTGCATAGGTGAGGCTGTATGGGGCACAGGCAGACCAGGCTGTATTGGGCACAGGTCACGCTGTATGGGGCACAGGTCATGCTGTATTGGGCACATATCATGCTGTATTGGGCACAGGTCATGCTGTATTGGGCACAGGTCACGCTGTATGTGGCACAGGTCTTGCTGCATTGACCCTAGGGCAGCTGTGGGGGGGACTGTTTGCAGGGGGGCCCCATACAACATTTTGCTATGGGGCCCTGCTATTTCTAGTTACGCCCCTGCAGATTACTTTTTGAATTGCCTCCTGACGTGATCTTGGATTGCTTACTTGATAATGATTTCTTGCTATCTGCCTGACCCTGAAACCATCTATTGGGTTACGCTTGTTTACTATCTGCCCAGCCCTGCCCTTGGAATGTCTTTCTTTTCTTTTTTTTTTTTAACCTCCGGGTTACCTTGTTGGTCTTTATTATTTCCCGTCATACTTTTAATTGGAAATGTAGTTATAAGCTTGCTCAGTTATGTTGTCTGGCATTCCAGTGTTAAGATTAGACATGTGCAATTAGTTTCGGTCCGAATGTAAATTTGAACAAACTTTTGGTTATTCTGAGATTCGGATGTATCCAAATCTCCAAATGAAACAGTAATGAGTTTCATTGAAATGTGTTTAATTGTGTTTAATATATTTGTTTTCTAACGAATTCCACATTTTTGGAACAATTTTGAATTTGGATCAAAAAATGATGGACCGATTCTAATTTTGTGTGAAGAATAGCTGGTTGTTAGGGAGCAGGTGGAAAAGTCAGCCACCGCATCCTTAACAACTGACGACTCATTAGCTGTCATCGGGCTGTCATCGGGTTTCCCTGCTGGGAGATCAAATGTAAACAAAAGAATGTCAGCAATAGCAAATTCTAAAAAAAAACAGCGTGTCCCGCCCAATCCATACCAGGTCCTCTGGGTCTGGTATGGATTTAAAAATGTAAAGCACACTGCACTCATAAAACAAAGCTAAGTAAATAACACAAACAGAATAGTAATATGTCCTCCAAAATAAGTCCTCTAAAGTTGTACAAATAATCCCAATAAAGCATTGTATCTTGCAAACACAGCATGTATGCAGCTACCAAACCGCATGGTACAGCAGTACTTTGTGATTTGGTGTGGGGCGATTTGTAAAAGCAGTACTTGCACTATTTTTTGCATGTTCTTGCATGTTTGGCAGTCCATTGTTCATTTCAATGAGCTGCCACAACCTGAATGTGCTAAAAGGTGCTGGAACACGCACGTTTCAGTGTTAACCAGTCCTAAGTGTACAGTCCAAGTTAAAATGAGAAAAAACCTTCAAAAGTTAAACAGGTTTTTAAACACCTTTAAATCCTACAAACTTGCTAAAAGATCACTTTCGTGGCAGATCCCCTTCCCCCGGAGAAAGGCCATAGACATCACTTACAGCACACCTGCATAAGTACTGATCTGGTAACTGCATTGTTCTCATAATAATGTACACTTCATAGTTGAGCATACATTATTTGTCTGTTTATGCTGATTGTAAAACAGCATATGACTAATTAGATGATCCATAGAGAAGCAAGTAAAATATTTCCTAAGGGCACTTTAAGATAAAAACATTATGGAACACAATTTAATATAAGTCTCTGTGATTTTCTTAAAATAATCAATATTCCTTTGAGTTTTTATCTGTCAAGGGTGAGTGGCTTTATTGAGTAACAAAAAATGAAAATCAATGACCTTACTTCTTGAAAACACAACCAATAATGAAATGCCCTATAGGAGAGATTTAAAGGACATTTTGTGACAATTAGAGATAATGCTAAATCTCAGGCTGTGGCATATCTAGTTTCTGTGAAGAATTACTAAAAAAAATCTGTTGGTGTTAGCAGGATCTTTGAATAAACTGCATTCAACGTTCCTGTACACTGATATCCCATAATAACAATTCATACAAATAACATTATCGAGAAGGTATTTGAAGTGACAATTTAAAGTCATTCAGAAGCTCTTATCTGAAAATTGTGCTATGTATACTACTCTTTTTTTTTACACTTATGCCAATTAAAGTAGAACTATAGGCAAAACTTTTCTTTTTCATTTTGGATAGATCAAGGGAGGGTTATAACCCCTGTCAGATTTTTTTTGCCATCTGTGTCCAAATGCAGACATTTATCTTCACTTCCTTTCCCATAGCCAAACAGGAAGTGAAAGGAAATCCCTGCACAAGAGGGGGCCAACCCCAAACTGTTAGCACAAATTTGGGATCATAAAATTGTCCAAAATGTCCTCATATACTGATGCCTTAAGAGTTCCCTTTACTGGAACTAAGGGGCCAAGCCCATTCCCTGAAAAACAACCCCTCTCCATAATCCCCCCTCCACCAAATTATTTGGACCAGTGTACAAAGCAAGACATGGATGCGTGAGTTTGGGGTGGAGGAACTTTAGTCCTGACCTCAACCTGATAGAACAACTTTGGGATGAATTAGAGCGGAGACTGCAAGCCAGGCATTCTCATCCACATTAGTGCCTGACCTCACAAATGCGTATCTGGAAGAATGGTCAAACATTCCCATATACACACTCCTAAATCTTGTGGACAGCCTTCCCAGAAGAGTTGAAGCTGTTATAGTTGCAAAGGGTGGGCCAACTCCATATTGAACTCTATAGACTAGGATTGGGATGCCATTAAAATTCATCTGCGTGTAAAGGTAGGTGTCCTAATACTTTTGGTAATATAGTGTATATTAGAGGTTTAAAGTAAATGTACTGTAAATTCAATCACTAAAGCCTCTGTAGCATTGTCAAAATTCATGTGACTCTAAGAGGATGTATTATGTGCAACCACAAATTAATTCTCTATTTTTAGCACTTTTAATATGCTGCAAAGCTTTGCCGGGTATTTCTGAGATTGAATTCAGGCAACTCATAGAAAGTGTCAGTTTTTTTGTACTTTGTTTCCTTTAAAGTGTATCTAAACCCAAGACTAAAATGTAATAAGTTCCAGCTTACCAAACCTTAAATTTGGTGGATGCACTCAATTATTTTAGGCTTTCTTACTTTATTTTCACCTGGCAGTCTGTTATTTTTCAACATCCTTTAACATACCAAGCTGTCAATCAAAGGTCGCCATTAGGGATGAGCTGAATGTACCTAGGTCTGGTTTGGAGCAGGTTCATTAAAACATTACTGAAGTTCGAGTGCTGAATCCAAACCCAGTGAATTCAGTAGGAGCTGCCAAGGCTGTGCTGTGTGGAAGAGCTATGTAAATCTCAGAACTGAATGGACAGAAATACAAATCACACTGCTCTGATATATGTACAGTATTTCATCTGTGTGTTTGGCTGTTTTCCTGGAGTTCAACTTTAATAACGTCTGAAATTTTATGTTACAGTATGTATCTATGTATATTTATTGTCAGACGTCAATCAGATTTGCTTTTTACCTTACTAAAGTATAGTAAACAATTAAGACAATAATAATATGTGTTGCTAATGTTGGTGATATTATGATGACTATTAGATATCACTGTTGCCATGCAGCTATGGGGTTCTGTGTCTAGTTGCCAACAGGGAGATTCTCCTTTATTAAACTGGATTCTCCTGCTTGCTATCATTATACCAAACATACCAGCAGGTTAACCGGTGTCTACCTCAATAGTCCCTAAAGTGTATGTTTGTGGTTGAACAAGCTGCAATAGAGAAATGAGCTGTAAAAGTCTTCAGGGCAGGGGTTCTTATGAATGAATGTAAGTTCTCTGCAAAAAGCAGTATGAATAAAATACAAGATACATGTTTACATTTATAAACTATTTTCATGATATTTATTCAAGTTTCTTACAAGAATGTACATAGGTTCAATTTTGTATACATACCTTGAGAGTGTTATATTTAGCTTGTAATAGCTGCTGTTTTAGTTTGATTTCTTCCCTATTTTTGTCATCTGATATTTTTAGCTGAAGGTTATTCCCTCTTTTCAGCAGTTCCTTCACTTGGCCATCATTTTCTTCACTCTAGGGGGTAAGAAGAGTGGGCAGGAACAATGATCACAAAATCACGACATTAAAATGGGACAGATCATTGGTGAAATTAGAATTAAGAATAATTTGCTAGGCCCTGATAAAGGTAGGATGATTTACTAAAAGAGTAGAATGCTCACTTTGTCTAGTGAAGCTGAATACAGCTCAGTCACATGTCCAGGAATGTGAATACAGCCATAAAAACTACCATTTTTTTGTCTCTTTATGATTTAGTTTCACTTTGTTACTGGGGTCTGACTTTACCTGAAATAATGACTAGGCCTCCACCTTCAGCTAATATACTATCCAATTAGAATGACCATACTAATATAGTGCTCTAAAGCAGTATAATTGGACAGTGAATTAAAAGGAAATTAAGTCATGGAAAATCAGGTCCCTGTAAAAACGTGAGCACAGAAGAAACCTTCCTGGATTCTGTGGTGTCTGCTCTACAGAACTTTTACCATTACACATTAAAAGTGCAAGGTCACTTTAAGCTAGAGATAGACGTAAAGGAAAGCTGCCATTTTCCCCATGTCCCTACCTCCCACCTGCAAATACTCACCCTTGCTACACTCCTTCACAGATCTGTTTCTCTGTTGGAACCCTTAGCAAATACCCTCTCTCTAGATGTAGAGGAGCATTGGACCTCCTCCCAGGATTTCATTTTCAGACCTGAGTGGCAAATCACCAAATCACCAAGTCTTAACACACTGTCACATTGGAGGGGAGGTTAACCCAGTGTATGCTCTGATATTATTTAACATAAAATTACACAGGGTTAGCATTCTAATGGAGCCAAAAAATGACTGGTGAGTGTGGGAACAATCAGTATCAGTGGGAGGCTATAAGACTACCCTGATGAAGTCACGAGATGTGACGTAATGTGTAGGGTGTGGCCGGAGCAGATGGCGGACCAGAAGTAACATGAGAGGCATGAATAGTGCAATTTTACACTATTTTTACAATTCCAGTGCACTTTTAACATGTCTTTGATGTAAGCATGAATTTGTCTTTTAATAAATGGTGATATTTTAAAACTATTTTACACTATGGGAGGCATATTGTCTATTTTATTTGAATACAGTATATGGGCCTGCATGGCCAGTGGTATCCCAGGAATGCAAACTCTCTAGTCAAGTGTAGAGGAGACATAAGAGGATGAGTCACCATAGGAGTATAACCAGAGATATACTTGAACCCCTGTTTTGGGGCTTTTACCCTGTGGGAGTTCTGTGAGCACTGAGGTGACTGGTGGAAGCACAAAGGTTCACTGTCCATATGTCAAGGAGAACAGAGCACTTAAGTGGATTATCCAACAGCACTGAGACATTTCCTCAGTCATTTTTGCTTAGTGATGCACTTTGGACTCACAACACGTTTATTTGTTCACAGTTGTTTTTAATATTTTATGTAATGCTTTGAACAACCTATTTCACATTTATTCACACAGGAACTGTGCAATACCACCAATATTTTAATACATTTCTAGTACTGTAGTTGTGAACACAATTAGGTGTTGCAGCAATTCCTTTCTTTGCAATTGTGTTTTTGTTTTTTAACATTTATCAGCAATATTTTATTTAGCACTATATTAGTATCACCAGGTAGTGCAGAGGATAACACTTAGTTTTGGTTATAAGAACAGTTGTAACTTTGCCTTGAAAAGATTTTCTAAGCTTAAGGGGTTTATCCTTAAGCAGGAGGGATGGGTTTATGTGTTATAATTAGGTAACTGTTAAGGTTTTTTTTATCAGTGTTAGGGTGGGATATTGTTTTTCAAATGCTTGTTTTATTGGTTGGGAATAGATTAACCCCTTTCTGACCAACTGCCACAGTTATACTGCGGCAGGTTGGCTCCCCTGGGTGAACTGCTGTAGCTATACGTCGGCTCGCCTTTTGACCACTAGGGGGCGTGACACCAGAGCCAATGCATGCACTCGGTGGTCGCAATGACTGCCGGGCACCCCCGATCACTCTGCACAGAGACAGAACATAGATCTGTCAATGTAAACAGACAGATCTCCATGCTGTCAGGGGTAAGGAGAGTGATCTGTTGTTCATACTAAGTATGAACAATGATCGATCTCCTCACCCAGGCAGTCCCACCCCCCCACAGTTAGAATCACTCCCTAGGTAACACAGTTAACCCCTTGATCGCCCCTGTTAACCCCTTCCCTGCCAGTGACATTTGCACCATAATCAGTGTATTTTTATACCACTGATCACTGTATAAATGCCAGTGGTCCCCAAAAATGTGTCAAAAGTGTCCGATCTGTCCACCATAATGTTGCAGTCCCGATAAAAATCGCTGATCAATGTCATAACCATTACTAGTAACAAAAATAATAATAATAATAATAAAAATTCCATAAATCGTTCCCCTATTTTGTAGCAATAAATTGGGGATATTTATTATAGCAAAAAGTACAAAATATGTTTTTTTCAAAATTGTCGCTTTTTTGTTTATAGCGGAAAAAATAAAAAACACAGAGATGATCAAATACCACCAAAAGAAAGTTCTATTTGTGGGAAAAAAGGACATTTGTTCTGTACCCAATTTTGTTTGGGTACAACGTCACACGACCGTGCAATTGTCAGTTAAAGCAACACAGTGCCATATCGCAAAAAATGGCCTGGTCATTGAGCAGCCAAATCTTCTGGATGATGTAGTGGTTAAGGCCTCATTCATGTGAATGCAGTGCGTTAGCACACTTGCATTAAAATGTGATAAACTGTACATTAAAGGAAGTTGCTTTTGGGCGGCCCCATTAAAGCGGAGCTCCACCTTAAACAAAAATATTAAAAGCCAGCAGCTACAAATACTGCAGCTGCTGACTTTTAATAAATGGACACTTACCTGTCCCAGGGTCCAGCGATGTCGGCAGCCGAAGGCGATCAATCGCTCGTCTCTCGGCTGCCCCCGCCACCATCCTCGGTCAGGAAATCAGGAAGTGAAGCTTTGCGGCTTCACTGCCCGGTTCCCTACTGCGCATGCACGAGTCGCGCTGCGCGTCTACACTGGTCCCCGTTGTGTTGTGGGAACTGTGTGTTTCCCACAACACAACGGGGGGGGCGGGCATTTGCGGCTAGCTGCGGCTAGCTATGCCCGGAAGTGGGTGCAGATACCTGTATTATACAGGTATCTGCACCCCCCTCCCCCCTGAATGGTGCCAATTGAGGCACCGAAGGGGGGGAGGAATCCAATGAGCGGAAGTTCCACTTTAGGGTGGAACTCCGCTTTAATTTAAATGTTCTTCCTCCTGAACAACCTAAAATCACATTTGTTCACACAGAAACTGTGCAATACCACCAATATTTTAATACATTTCTAGTATTGTAGTTGTGAACACAATTAGGTGTTGCAGCAATTCCTTTCTTTGCAATTGTGTTTTTGTTTTTTAACATTTATCAGCAATATTTTATTTAGCACTTAAATTAGTATCACCAGGTAGCGCAGAGGATAACACTTAGCTATGGTTATAAGAACAGTTGTAAATTTGCATTGAAAAGATTTTCTGAGTTTAAGGGGAAAGGGGGTTTATCTTTAAGCTGGAGTAATGGGTTTATGTGTTATAATTAGATAACTGTTAAGATTTTTTTTATCAGTGTTAGGGTGGGGTTTTGTTTTTCAAATGTTTGTTTATTGGTTGGGAATAGATTAAGGCCTCGTTCACATGAATGTAGTGTGTTAGCACACTTGCATTAAAATGTGATAAACTGTACATTAAAGGATGTTGCGTTAGTGTGGCCCCATTAATTGAAATTGGCTGCCTAATGCACCAAATTGAACCAGAAGGGTGCATGTAGAATGTTTGGCAGTGTACCACACCACACGGCACAACCTTCAGCAAGATATGTTAAAGAAGCATTTGTAATAATTGGTACCCAATAAAGGAATTGTAAAGGCAGTTCTATGCATTAAGATAAACAGCCTTCTGTGTGTTGCAGCCACCCCAGCACCCCCTAATACTTACCTGAGCCCCATCTCTATCCAGCAATGTCCACGAATCCCTTGGCCTTCCGGGACTCTCCCTTCTGATTTGCTGAGACACAGCAGCAGCGTCATTGGCTCCCGCTGCTGTCAATCAAAGTCAGTTAGCCAATCAGGAGAGAGGGGGTGGAGCCGAATGGCAGCTCCGTGTCTGAGTGGACACATGGATCTGCAGTTCGGCTTGGGTGCCCCCATAGAAAGCTGCTTGCTGTGGGGGAACTCAACAGGAGGGAGGGGCCAGGAGCAGCGAAGAGGGACCTGAGAAGAGGAGGATGCAGGCTGCTCTGTGCAAAACAACTGCATAGAGGAGGTAAGTATATCATGTTTGTTATTAAAAAAAAAATAAAAATTTACAATTTTTTTCAGGAGTAGGGGTTAAAGTGGTTGTAAAGTTTGAAGATTTTTGACCCTCATGCATTTTGTGCATGAAGGTAAAAAACCTTCAATGTGCAGCTCCCCTTTAAGCCCCCCAATACTTTCCCATTGTCATTCTGTGCTGTGCACAAGAGCAGAGTCTCTCCCAGGTCTCTCGCTCCTCATTGGCTGAGATGCAGCCCTAGTGAGGCAGGGGCCTGAAAAGCACTCTCTGTGTTATTTGGATACAGAGAGCCGACTTGGGAGTGAGCATGCACGAGTGCCCCCATAGCAAATGGCTTGCTATGGGGGCACTGAGCAGGGGGGGCCAAGAGCACCATCGGGGGACCTGAGAAGAGGGGGATCAAAACCACTGCACAGAGCAGGTAAGTATGACATGTTTTATTATTTTTTAAAAAATCCTTTACAAACGCTTTAAGCTTCAGTGTTAGAAGGTATTAGAGTTTGAAGTTATTTTAGATGGTATTCGATTGATTATTAGAGTTTTTTGGAATGCTAAATTAAGCATAAGCTAGTACAATGGTTGTGTTTAGGAATGGCTAAGTATAGGTTTGCTTTGTTTATAGCCCTCTAAGGCAAGCTGGTATCCTGGGATTTTGTGAATAGTAGCCTTGAACAGCTTTTCTTCCGGGTTTGCCCTTTAAAGGATATCAAAAGTTAATATAGGCCAGATTATGAAGAAAAGCTGAATATAGCACAACTTGTTTTGACTTATACCACATATATCTTATTTGCCATTCTGTGTCATGCTGTTCAAAAGTATCAGTCTCAAATACTTTACCGTATCTTTATTGAAGTCTTCTTCAGTGAGATTCACTCCAAGTTGAATTTCAGCCTCCAGTGGTTCAAGCAATTTCTGGATATCAGAATGAAACTGTTCCAGCTCTTTGGAAGAAACCATAGGCTGTACAACAATAAGGCATGTATAAAAAAATTAGCGAGATCCAATATACACTTAAGTACATGTAAGAGACATTATTAGAATAATTTGTTCAGACCTCTGTTGTAGTCTTCAAGGAGTTTACACAATTTACTGAGCACAGAGTTATCTATGTGTATCATGATTTCGAATGATAGTATGTGTTAAAGCACATTACTTACAAGAATATGTTTATATATTATATGTAAAAAAGTAATTTAAGAACGATCGGTCTTTTGCTGTATTTTGCTGCACTTTTTGGGATTTCCCTACGAGTGCTTCATAAGAACATTCTCACGTGATTATTATTTTTATAAAATAGCTAAAATGCATTTGAATCCATCAAGTGATCTATTCTTTCAGTAATATATAAAATGCAGAAACAGCGGTACTAAAACATTAAAATAACTGGTTGCATTAAGGTAGATCACATGTACAATATTGAAATCTATAACTAATACCCTATCAATTAATAATTAACCTTGGCGGGCCTTGATGCTGAGAGGCCGCATATTTATGTTCCTAAATGTAAATAAACTAGGGATGAACGAACAATCCCCTGTTCGGTTCGCACCAGAACATGCGAACAGGCAAAAAATTTGTTCAAACACGCGAACACCGTTAAAGTCTATGGGACACGAACATGAATAATCAAAAGTGCTAATTTTAAAGGCTTGTATGTAAGTTATTGTCATAAAAAGTGTTTGGGGACCTGGGTCCTGCCCCAGGGGACATGGATCAATGAAAAAAACAGTTTTAAAAACGGCGTTTTTTTCGGGAGCAGTGATTTTAATAATGCTTAAAGTGAAACAATAAAAGTGTAATATCCCTTTAAATTTCGTACCTGGGGGGTGTCTATAGTATGCCTGTAAAGGGGCGCCAGTTTCCCGTGTTTAGAACAGTCTGACAGCAAAATGACATTTCAAAGGAAAAAAGTCATTTAAAACTACTCACGGCTATTAATGCATTGCCGGTCCGACAATACACATAGAAGTTCATTGATAAAAACGACATGGGAATTCCCCACAGGGCAACCTGGAACCAAAATTTAAAAAAAAATGACGTGGGGGTCCCCCTAAATTCCATACCAGGCCCTTCAGGTCTGGTATGTATATTAAGGGAAACCCCGGCCAAAATTAAAAAAAAAATGATGTGGGGGGTCCCCCTAAATTCCATACCAGGCCCTTCAGGTCTGGTATGGATATTAAGGGGAACCCCGACCAAAATTTAAAAAAAAAATGGCGTGGGGTCCCCCCCAAAATCTATACCAGACCTGAAGGGTCTGGTATAAATTTTAAGGGGAACCCCGCGCCAAAATAAAAAAAAAACGGCGTGGGGTCCCCCCAAAAATCCATACCAGACCCTTATCTGAGCACGCAACCTGGCAGGCTGCAGGAAAAGATGTCATTTTGCTGTCAGACTGTTCTAAACACAGGAAACATGCGCCCCTTTACAGGCATACTATTGACACCCCCCAGGTACGAAATTTAAAGGGATATTAAACTTTTATTGTTTCACTTTAAGCATTATTAAAATCACTGCTCCCGAAAAAATTTCAGTCTTTAAAACTTTTTTTTGCATTGATCCATGTCCCCGGGGCAGGACCCAGGTCCCCAAACACTTTTTATGACAATACCATGAATATAAGCCTTTAAAGTTAGCACTTTTGATTTCTCCCATAGACTTTTAAAGGGTGTTCCGCGACATTTGAATTTGCCGTGAACACCCCAAATTGTTCGCTGTTCGGCGAACTTGCTAACAGCCGATGCTCGAGTCAAACATGAGTTCAACTCAAACTCGAAGCTCATCCGTAAAATAAACCTGTGCCGAGAGTACACACCCTGTGCACTCCCAGCACAGTTAGCAGCACCTAATGGAAATCAAGTAGCGATCGGGAGCTTTTTGATCATGTGACTCCTGTGACAGCCAATCAAGGCAGTCATATGACCATAAACCTCTCCCCACCTTCCAGCATCCCCTTAAAGTGAAGGGAGGCACCAGCGTTAAGGGGTTTATAATGCAACCTGAATAGAAATATACATTTCTGAAATGCAATGTGTAGCTCTCACCATGCACAGCTATTAGAAGACTAGCCTAAAGCTATTCTGTCTACATGTCATGTACACGTGCTATTAGCAATATTTAAATTAAGCCATGATTTACTAAAGAGTGAAGTAGGCTTGGCGGGATTACTGCATAGCCATTACAGTCAGGTTCTAGGGCAGCAATCAGTGTGGGGCTGAATTAACAGAGTAGGGCTGCAGATTCTCTTGCTATTCTAGCTGTTGGTTTTACATGAACAGAGTGGTCTCAGAATGTTTTGTGGAGCTATTACATCTGATCTTGTTAGTGTAATATTAAGGCTGGTCAGTCCACTGGGGTAAGAGGGAATACTCCAATGGAGCTGGCTTATTAAGGCAGCAAGTATAAACCCAACTCTTGAAGCAAGGTGTAGTCAGGTGATGTAAACTAATCTTGTTTTCAAAACTGAATCATGTACAGAGAAATTCAAACACATATATATCTCTACACCTTCACAAGTTTGAATGTTTAAAGTGACCACAGGCTCGGTTTATTCAAATTTTCTGTTATTCAGCCACTTAACATTCAGAGGCACTTGGACACTTTATATACTTATGAATTCCCACAAACATTTCCATCTATCAGCATTATTATTATTTATTTAAAAATGTGATAAAATAAAGAAGTAGAAAAGAGTGAACAGTCGGTTGTATGCTCATTGATGATAAAAAGTCCTTGCTTTAGTTTGCTTTTACTCTAGTGATAGCAGGTTTGTTGTCATTTTTGTAAACTGTAAACACTTTAGCCTTATATATATATTCAAAAGAGAAGCACCATCCCAATCGGTGAAAATTAAGGTCGTTTTTGTTACTTTAGGTTAAAATCCTGCTAATTCTGGACATGAGATACCTGTGGTTTACAATAAGTGGATCTTATGTTTAAAGTGAGGTTTTATTCCAGTATCATGTC
Organism: Aquarana catesbeiana; assembly: GCF_042186555.1. Taxonomy (NCBI): domain Eukaryota; kingdom Metazoa; phylum Chordata; class Amphibia; order Anura; family Ranidae; genus Aquarana; species Aquarana catesbeiana. The sequence continues at coordinate 331,241,066 of NC_133325.1, forward strand.
TTCATTACAAAATACATAAATTATACAACAAATCCATCAAAATTTAAATCCATGTGATTTACTTGTCTCATTATCTATTCTATTTAGCCAAGATAGCCACACATGAAGCATTTATTCTAGATAATGTGATTTTAGAGAGTCTAATTTCTCCATCACACCTGCTTTTCAATGGACTAATAGAGGGGCTATTTTATTGAAAACTTAATGGGAATTACTCAAGTGAGTGATTTAAATCTTATTTTGATTAAGAACATCAAGATGGAAAACCATTATAAAAAAATAATTTATCAGGTCAGCCAAAAATCGTTAAGAAAAAGTCCCTGCTTTTCACTTGACAAATATTGAATGATAACCCCATGGCAAAATATGTAACCATACTAGTAAGTTTGTTTTAAAAAGAAGAAGTAAATTTAGAAACGTTAACTGTATATTCGTCGACTCTCATAAAGACATGTTACAGCTCCAGTTTATCAGCAGTAAAGATAATAAATGTTATTACAACTGCTTTATATTAAAATGGGAAGTCACTGGGGGCTAAGTGTTTTGTTTTATTGCCAGTTGGGGAGAAACGGTATGTGAATGATTATTTACAAGTTAATATAGGTTCATGAGTACATTAACACCATTGATAGACCATCCTATAGAAAGTGATCTAATTAATTTGGCAACATCTTAATTTGATCTCTAATGCACTACCTTAAAGGCTTCACATGACAGAACACTGTCATGACATTCACCTTAAAGCTAGAAATAGTCAAGATAATATATATTAAAATCATAATGAATCCAATAATAATAACTGGTTTTCCACACTGTGCAGCCATCCAGTAAGACACATAGGGGGTTATTTACTAAAACTGGAGCATGCAAATTCTGGTGCAGCTCTGCTTAGAAACCAATCAGCTTCCAGGTTTTATTACCAAAGCTTAATTGAACAAGCTGAAGTTAGAAGCTGACTGGCTACCATAACAGCTGCGCCAGATTTTAAGTGCACTAGTTTTAGTGAATCTTCCCCCTCCCCAGTTCATAATAAAGCAATTGATCTTCCTGGTTTAACAATGCAATTTTTTCATTATCGCTCCTCTTCCAGCCTCCTCATTGGGCAGCAACAACACCTCTCTAGTTAGCAGCAAGCTGACTTAGGGCAGAAATGCTGACCCAAGAAACTGTAATGCTAAATCAGGAAGTAGACTGATCTTACTGATTGGCAGTGGTATGTACCACTAATAATCCTTTGGAAAGTAAACCAGTATGTAAACCCGTGTGCGTTTTAAATGTTTTAGCTTATTGCCCAAAGTCCCTCTTTAAATTAACAGGAACAAATTTACTGTATGTTCTTAAAAGACACATGTTTAAGATATGGCAGCCATCATTGTTAGGGCAATCAGAAGGTCAGAGGTCACCTGAAATATTACAAAGTGCCTATAATTAGATTTCTGAATAAGCTAAATTGTGACTGATTTAGTGTGAAGGAACATAAACCTTCAGTATTCTATGTATACTACAACGTAGTGTAATCTGTTATAGTGATAATGTTAATGTTAATAATGTGCGCTGAAGAAATTGTGAAGCAGGCTTGCTCTCATTTTTTAACCTAAGCATTTAATAAAATGATATAAGCAGCAAAAGTGTCCAATGGGGAGCAAGCTGAATCCAATGTGATACTTCTTAGTAGGAATAAATAAAGAAATCATTAATAACATGAATGATTACCAAGATCAAAATGGTGAATGTTAAACAACTCAGGATCACTTTTTCCATATTAGAAACATAATGAATATTGCTGAAACCAGAATTTCTCATTGAAGACTGGAAAATTAGGATGTGCTGTGAGGAGAAGTGTGAATGTGACATGGAGAATGTGCTTTGATGACAAGTTAGCTGTGAATTTTTGCCATAATGATCATCTGGCACTTATACAACAATTATTTACATAACAAAAATAATTATAACGTTCACGAGAAACCCTGCCTACCCTTTTTTTAAATAGTTGCCATAATGGTAATCTATTTATAAACTAAAACTGCCCATGAACTCCCGATTGCTTTTAATCCCAGAGATAAATCAGCCAGAATGTCTGTGGAGGTCTCTAGTTGACCATAGACAATAGCTAACATCTTTATGTCATTTAAAGTAAATCTGTGGTCAGGCTATAGATGTATTTAAACAAGCATACCAAAAAAGTGAGTTTTAAACAATAAAACAATATCTCACTAATGTTTGTGGCTGTAGGCACTGTGAAGCAATTCATCCTTAAAATTCACATCAGAAGTCCTTATCCCTAATCCAGCCTGATCTGTGTATATATTAAAGGCAACAAGGCTGGGAGGTTGTTGTGTAACTGCTGGGAGGGGGGGGGGGGGGTGAGCTGAGCTGCTGAGAGAAGTCTTTGAACAATTTCTGTCTGTATTTACTGCTTACTAAAAATGCCTTGAATCGCTCTTGTCTGGTTACATATTCACTTTAAGGTCAATTTTCTAGGTGTAATATTCTATACATCATTTTATTGCACTACAGTCTGCACAGTATGCTATGCCATTATCCAATGTTTGTAAACAAATCTTAATCTAATCTTTCTACTAATTTTATTAGAAACATGTTTATGTGCTACTTATCAGTACCTTTTCTGTTTTAATTCTTTGTGATATTGGAGTAAATCGTTGATCAAGTTCAAACAGCTTGAGTTCTACTATCTTCTTGCATTCATTACCATGGTTCATCATTAGCTCTGTAGCTTGGTCATGTACTAATTCCACCTTCGGCTGAATATCATTCAGCTCAGACTTCAGTAGCTGCAGTACAACACCAGAGAAAGTCAGAAATCACTGATGAATATGATGAAAATGGCTTCAGATGAAGTGTGAATAATCAAAGCACATTTTCTTTAAAGCTGCTGAGATAAGGTACAATTGCAAGCATGTTCTAACATTGGTGAGCTGCCTGTTTCATTATGCTGCAACACAGTGCGTATTTACTTGTTAATTTAACATAGTCACACATCACAAAGTCAGTACAGACAAACCTTGACAGCGGTAATAGTCTTCATGTCAATGGGGTTAATTTACTAAAGTTAGAAAATGTTCATTTAGCTCAATGCACTTCAATGATCTGATTCTGTGTAAAGGAAATTCCTGTATTTTTATTCTTTTTATTTTACTGCACATGATTAGCTGATTTAAGTGAATAGTAAATGCAGTTCATCGGTCTTAATTAACATACTTCCATCTCCTTTTTGCATTTTCCACCCTTAGAGTTCAACTATTTAAGACCCCTTCAAACAATTGCATTGTGAAGATGCACATTACATGTGCTGTTGCACTGTTTTTCCATTTATTTTGAAAGGCACCCAAAACACTTTCACTACACACCTTTAATGCAGCGCACTGTCACTCAAGGTAACACAGTACTGTGCATTGTGGTGTGCTTCATTGGAAAAAGGGTGCAAGTTTGTCTTTTTTTTTCTGTAAGGTGGTCATACACTAGGCAATCGGATTGTATAATCTCCTTTAGATCTGCCATCAGTTATGTAGTGCAAGGGCCTGCTTGATTGCATACACAGTGATTGGCTGGATAGTTGTTTCCTCCTATTATTTAAATGTGGTAAAGCTAAAGGAGATTATACAATCAGATTGTATAGTGTATGGCCACCATTATACACCTAAAATTACTAGCTGAGCTTTCAGTGCCATTAATTGTAACAACACACCAAACACAGAAGCAAACACACATTTTGGCATGTGAAAAAACGAATGGCAAATGCCACAAAACGCCAACATGTCCCATAAGCCACATATAGCACAGCCCATTTAAATTATCAGGCTGCCTTATGCATGTCACAGGAAAAATGAGACACAAAATGTGTGCTCTCACTATGCTAGATGTGAATGGGGCTCAAAAGTGAAATTGGTGCGTTAACCCAAGAACAATGAGGATTCACTCACATCTGTGCGTTTCCTTGCATTTCAGAAATGTGCTGCACCAATAAATCGCAGTAAAAAATGCACCAAGCTCTGCTCTAAAAAAAGTTCTGAAGCTTCTTTGGGGCGATTTCTGTGTGTAGTGCAGCCCATACAGGTGGGTGGGCTGCCCTATGTGTGATGAGTGAAATTGCTCCAAACCCCCCCTCACTATAAAAAAGCCACATGTGGGAATGCGAGTTCCCGCTATGCAGAGTTGTGGACGGGGCTTGACAGCTGAGTGTTTCTGTCCACTCCCTTCTATGTACTTGTATAAAGATGGCCATACACTATATAATCTGATTGTGTATTTAGTGAGAAGGGTGATCACTGATTGATTGCATTTCATTCAAAAAACGTGCAGCTGGGAATGGGAGGGTGGATGATGCAGGGTGAGTGTGTGTGCTAATGAGATCAGCTGGTCAACTCCTTCCTGTGTCATGACCTATACTCTGTAAGGAAGTAAGACAGAAGCAATATATACCTTTGGAATCATGGATGCAGTACAGTAAGATAAGTGTCTGTAGATTTTATGGAAAGCTTTGATATTTTTGCAAAAAAAGTACATCAATGCTATATAGGGGAGCTGGAATTTAGAAAAGAAAAAAAAGGGAACTTAGCCTTTAAAGTTCATGTGGGAAGGTGTCTCAATACATTTGGTAATATAGTGTATGTCATAGTCTGAATAAAAATGTATTTCATTTGATTTACACAACACACATGACACTTTAAAGGTTTAGTATATGTATATTTTTGTAACAAAAGTGGATTAAACAGCAGACATTATTTACCTCCTGAGTTAATCTTTGCCAAACAGATTTAGCAATAATTAGAGATGCACATGTTTGTAAGGTAATTCTCTATTTTTATAACCTGCAATTGTATTTGATTTTTTTGCAGATAATGTTCTAGGTCTGTGTAGTTGAATGGTGACAATTGATGACCATTGGTGGACAGCAATTTGCAAACCTTTCCACAGATTTTCAGTTTAATATACAGTATCTCTGGGAATTGACTGAGGCAATCTAAGACATTTGTGTCACTGGTTTTAAACCATTTTAGTGTAGCTTTGGCTGCATGTTTTGTGAACCTGTACCACCGTTGTCACTATGGTTAAAAAGTTTAAAGTCCAAGTTCTCCTTTAGCACACAATTTCCAATAAAGTGACCATGCTGACAACGGGCCCCAGTAGCTTAAACAAACTGATTGGCTTTAGTAAAAAAAAAACAACAAAAAAGTCAATGTGAGCTCTGAACATGCTGCAGAGATCCACAGGTGAGTTGGGAGGATACTGTCCAACCAGAATGTTCACAAAGCTGTGGAAGTAACAAGGAAGAAGTCAAAGCTGGAAAAAAATGTCTTAAACATAAAGGAGTTTGTTAAATGCATATGGGAGGAACAGCAGGCATGTGAACAGAGCTTAGTCACTGCTACAAAAAGGTAGGAGAGAGCACACTGCAAAGTTGTGGCTTTTAAAAAGGGAGACACTTAATACTGCAATACTGGAGCTTAGCATTCAATGCCTGTAGCAGCATTGAAACTAGCCATAAAGAGAATGTAAACAAAGATGGGAGTATCAACCAGGCTAGGAGGAACAAAAATGGCCTACTTGTATGGCATCTGCAGTAATCAATATTTTTTAACACTGATCAGCATGTTTTAACCTGTTGGGGCTCTCCTGCTTACATGGCCACTATTAGGGATGCACCGATACTATTTTTTTACAAGTACAGATACTTTTTTTTAGTACTCGTCTATACCAATTACTGATACCTACTGCAAATGTTTTGTTTTCACTGCAGCTGTCAGCAATGGTACAAAGCAAAATAATAATTAAATGCAGGAGATTAGGGAGTTAATTAAGGCTGATTAGAGTAAATTAATGGTTAATAAGGGGTTAAACAGAGGAACATTTGTTCATCCCTTTGATCTGCAGATGAAGCAACAGAAAGATACAAAAAGAAACAATATTTCTTTTTATTTTTGTGTTTCAGCAGCTGAGCTATTAATAAACATTTTTTTTTTTTACAGCTACAATTACCGGAATTCTTAAACACTTCAGCTGTCAACAGGGGAGGCCCACTGGCAGTTCAAAGAACCGAGCTTGAAAGTAGCAGTTTCAGGTATCGGTGCATTTGCGCGAGTACTGATACTTGTACAAATACTCGGTATCGGCACCGATACTAGTATCGGTGCAACCCTAGCCACTATATTGTCAAAGGTGCCAAAAGTGAACTTAGCCTTTAGCAATTTTTTACCAGTAAAGTGGGGGAAGCCCCACTCACCCACTAGCCCCTCAAAATAATATTTAATTAAAGATATGTTAAAAAATGCCAACTTGCATTGAAAATGCCCATTTATCTCTCTAAGAGCAAAAACTAGAAAGTTTAAATGGACTTAAATGTGATACCTTCAGGGTCTCTTCCCTTTGTAGTGACTTTTGTTTGTCCACCTCATCTAGTAATATTTCAGCACGGTACATCCAAGCTGTAGTGCTAGCAATGCCTTGGTCAAAAGATTCCATTTGTTTTTGATATTCCTGAAAAAAGAAACAAGTTCAAATAAACCATGCCAATACTGTACAATCTGCTATGATACTGAACTTTGCAAAAATATAAAGAAAAAAACAATGTCTTACATATAAACTTAGCTTCCTTTTTTGGCTTTGGGAGGAGGTTCTTTAGAATTTCCAAATGTTTGTACATTGTTTGTACAGATTAACTGAAGATGCTCTGATATTTTAGCCTACTGATGGCAATGTCACTGCTTGATGTATATATAGAATGTGAATGTAAATAAAGGATGCATATATTATAAGCAGCACAACACAGCATATTATTATATACGTTACTATTGCTGTTTGGAAGGAGTCAAGTAAAGTAGGCATTAGGCTACAGAAGTGACACCTAATGCTGGTAAAAGCATCATATGTAGCTCTTAATCTAATCTCAGCTATATACATCTTTTCAAAATCAGGAAGCAAAGTTAGATGTTCCATAAGCTCCTTACATTGCCTCTCTTTTTTCCCCAAGCAGACAACACCAGAGACACTTTCTAACATCCTGTCTGGGAACTCTGCCATATCTTCATACTTATACTGCAAAGAGAGTCTTAGTACCACTGATTACCATCTTAAACAGCAGAACCGCCATTCGCTTCATCCTACTCCTGATGAAGTGTTATGCCGTGTACACACGGGCGGACTTTTCGTCATCAAAGGTCCGACAGTCTTTCCGATGGACTTTCGACTGACTTCCGACGGACTTTCGAACGAACGGACTTGCCTACACACGATCACACCAAAGTCTGATGGATTCGTACGTGATGACGTACGATCGGACTAAAATGAGGAAGTTGATAGCCAGTAGCCAATAGCTGCCCTAGTGTCAGTTTTCTTTCGTCGGACTAGCATACAGACAAGCGGATTTTTTGACCGGACTCAAGTCCGATGGAAAGATTTGAAACATGTTTCAAATCTAAAGTCCGTCTGATTTTCACCCGAAAAAGTCTGCTGCAGGTCCGATGAAGCCCACACATGGTTGGATTGTCCGACGGATTTGTCCCGTCGGACCAGTCCGGTCGAAAAGTCCGCCCATGTGTATACGGCATTATGTGCAACATGTTGAGAATGAGGCCACACTGATGATCTTCTGCCCATAGATCTTGAACAATGAAACTTTGGTTACAATGTGTATGGTGATTATATGCATTGCTATCTAGACCTTTGGCCTCTGACTAGGGTGTGTTATCAGGTTCTGATGGATGCTAACTGGTGCTATTTTAATGAACTACAATTAAATTTTTAACTATGAGTTGCTTTGACCATCTGTATTAAAAAATAAATTTGTTTTGATCAAAACTTTTTTATCATGTGTATAATGTGTGTTGTTGAGAGATTATACCTTGAAATTTACAAAATGTGTTTCAATTTTTTTTTTACAGATATATATATATATATATATACTCATGGAAGTGATGCAAAATTTAGATTCTCTTTATTTTGTTTTTTTACTTGACTTAAGTTCCACTTTAATTACATAAATTAAAATGACTGTATTGACTACATTGATTTGTACTTTCCCTTTTCCAAAATAAATAAAAGGCACAATATTATTATGTCCAGTTAACAGTGTTCTATGAGAAGTACAGATAATGTAGAAGATCTTCATACATAACATAACATGTATCTTTTTGTAAAGAACGTTCATATAGATTTCTTCTTTGTGTAAAGTAATGTACCATATATACGCCAAGTTTTTCAGCACTTTTTTTATACTAAAAATGCCCCCCTCGGCTTATACTCCAGTGAGGGTCGCACGCCGGCAGCCTCTGTGTTGTCCATGCCGTACTGGGCAAGAACCTGCCCGCTTCTGTGTGCTGGTACCTGGGGTGCACCGCATCTTTGTCAAATGAATGTCGGATGAGGCCGCTCTTCTTCTCTCGCTCTTCTCCAGGGCTGTGACCAATGACGTAGCCTTTACAGTGTTACCTGTGCTTGGTCACGCCCCCTTGCTCCACCCAAGCATTGCTGAATTCAAGTAGCGGTATATCTCTGGTCTCAGATATACAGTACGTTTATTTACAGTACTTAGTCTGCTATATTTTATTTTTTATTTTCTTATTAACCCCTATCTGAACCCAGTGTTGACTATGCTTGCACAGAGCAGCCTATGTTAGGGCTCATAATATACACGCTGCATTGTGTATGCACTGTGTTACTGCATGTGTTGCATTAGCACTTCCGATCCATTGAAATTTACCAGTAGCTGCTGCATTTCCCACCCTAGGCTTATACTCGAATCAATAAGTTTTCTCAGTTGTTTGTGGTAAAATTAGGTGCCCCGGCTTATACCTGAGTATATTCGGTAGTTTTTTTTTCAAATAAAATATTTTTTTCATTTTTAGCATTAAACATTACATACAAACAAATAACCACATTTAACTCATTACAGGGATAAATACTCCCCCAAAAATGAAGAAAATACATTCAATTACATAAATTATGTCAAATGAATCCCCACAGTGTCAAAAATAAGAAAAACATACAAAACAAACAAACCTTGCACCTCTCGGATTAAAGTAACAAAACATAATATTACATAGGGACATGGATACATTTTACATGTCAAATTATTCACCCCAATATCAAACATCAGACTATGGCAACCTACTCTATACAGCTTAACCACTTGCCAACCATCCGCCCCAGTTTCACTGCAGCAGAATGGCACTATGAAATGTTGCTTCGCCCTGTGGCCAATAGGGGAGCCCGCTGCTCACCCCTGGAGCCGATGCGAGTGTCTGGTGGTCACGATCACCATCGGGCTCCCGCGATCGCTGGCGACACACCGAGAACCGGGATCTGTGTGTGTAAACACACAGTTTCCGGTTCTCTGAGGGGAGAAGAGACTGATTGTCTGTTCATACAAAGTATGAACAGCAATCTGTCATCTCCCCTAGACAGTCCCACCCCCCTTCAGTTAGAACACAGAGAGGGAACACAGTTAACCCCTTGTTCGCCCCTAGTGTTAACCCCTTCCTTGCCAGTGACATTTTTACAGTAATCAGTGCATTTTTATAGCACTGATCGCTGTATAAATGCCAATGGTCCCAAAGATGTGTCAAAAGTGTCCGATGAGTCCACCATAATGTCACAGTCCTGATAAAAATCGCAGATCACTTCTATTATTAGTAAAAAAAATAATAATAAAAATGCTATAAATCTATACCCTATTTTGTAGACACTATAACTTTTGTGAAAACCAAACAATATATGCTTATTGTGATATTTTTTTACCAAAAATATGTAGTAGAATACGTATCAGCCTAAACTGAGAAAAAAATAGCTTTTTTAAAAAAAAAAATGGGGATATTTATTATAGCAAAATGTACAAAATATTGTGTTTTTTTCAAAATTGACGCTCTTTCTTTGTTGATAGCGCAAAAAATAAAAAACGCAGAGATGATCAAATACCACCAAAATAAAGCTCTATTTGTAGGGAAAAATGGAAATCAATTTTGTTTGGATGCAGTGTCGCACGACCGCGCATTTGTCAGTTAAAGCGAGCCAGTGCCAAATCGCAAAAGATGGCCTGGTCATTCAGCGGTCAAATCTTCTGGGGCTGAAGCAGTTAAAATTATCTCTCTTTTACATACTGATTTCTTCACTTCTACTCCTCCCTCCACCTCTGCTCTTTACTCCTATCTACCTCCTCTGCTTTCACACCTCTCCACTGAATAGACTGTGATATAATTGATTACTAGGTTCTATCCAACATGAACATATTTTTTCAAACCTTTGGGGTGTACCTCTATGCTTGTATGTTAATTTTTTTCTTTTAAGTGTATAGTTAATTTTCTCACCCCATTGTTTATGGGTTGGAGGATCAACAGATGACCATTTTTGTAAAATAACTTTACATGCTAAATATAAGGATCTTATCCACATAATATGCATCTCTACTGGTAACGCTCCATCAGGGATTATTCCCAATAGTGCAAGTTTGGCCGTCCCTGTTATCTCAGAGGAGCATAACAAATTTAAGGTTATAAATATTTTTTCCAAGTAATGATGAAGCTTTGGTTTCCCTGTAACGATGAAGCTTTGTTTCCAGGGCCCATGTCCAGTCCTCCTCATCCAAATGCCTCTTTGCCAACAAGCAAAACTATTTATTTGTTTTCCAGTATTCTCTATTGTTTGTAGATTGGAGTAAAGGTTCCCTATTAATCCTCATTTCTTACAGGTAACCAGAATCGCTTTTGATAATATTTTAGAATATTTATACTGTGATTGGAGTTTTGAAGTTTGGCTTTGTAATGCCTGATGTAATTGGAGGTATTGATATAAGTTATTGTTCGTTAACTGATAGAGGTCTTTTAATGTATTAAAATGAAGTAAAACATCCCCTTCATATAGCTGATACAAAAATATTATACACGCTTTTTTCCATTCTAAAAATTCCAGAAGTCTATTCAATTCATAAAGGTAGTAGTTATCCCATATAGGCATATCTTTCGTATAGCCCATAAGCTGAGTAGTGGTTTGCACTGCTTTCCATACCCTATGAATTAAATAAAAAGTAGGGAATTTTCTTTTCTTATAAAAACGGTGAGCTACTATTGATTGAACTAAAGGGTCATTTTTAAATTGGGATATTATTATCTTCTGTGTGGGGTCCTGCATGTCTACTACCTAACAACCATGCCAATGTTGCAATTGTGATGCTATAAAGTATAGTCTTGCGTTGGGTAAAGCAATTCCCCCCTTATCTATGGCCTGTTGTGTAGTGTTTCAAATCTAATTCTGGGTTTTCCCCCCTTCCACACAAAGTCCCTAAAAACCAAATCAATAGTACCAAACAATCATAACGCCAGCAATATGGGCCAATTATGTAATGCATATAGCATTCAGGATGACAACCGTATGATCCCTGCATATAGAGTAAAATATTTTCTTAGTGACAACAAAGGTGAATACCAAAAAAATAATATAGAAAATATTGTATAAATAAAAATAGTCCACATGCAATTGGAAAATAATGAACAAATCAATATAAATATAAATAAATCTTCCGCTGCTGCAAGATGTATGAATCAAAAAAAGTGGATCTTCCTCTGTGTAGTTGCACAACCTCCACCAGCTGTAGTAAACACCCAAAGTGCTCAGAAAGTGGATGTCCGCTTACCAGAAGATGTTGATCTTTTTAATTAAAAAAGGTCAATAATAGCCTTTGCAAGATTTGGCTTGCTGCCATGGTATGGATAAGCCTTGTAGGTGACCTGTTCCTCTCCCCCAGCTGGTGGAGGTTGTGCAACTACACAGAGGAAGATCCACTTTTTTTGATTCATACATCTTGCAGCAGTGGAAGATTCTTTTATATTTATATTGATTTGTTCATTATTTTCCAATTGCATGTGGACTATTTTTATTTATACAATTTTTTCTATATTATTTTTTGGTATTCCCCTTTGTTGTCACTAAGAAAATATTTTACTCTATATGCAGGGATCATACGGTTGTCATCCTTTTGGCATATGCACTTGTGGTATATAGTCTATATACTCATATAGCATTTTTGCATGGTACACTGTTGTGTTTTTTTATACATTTGAATATAACAATTTAGGTGTCATTTAGTTCACCGTTTATATGGACCTAGCTCCCCCCACAGTTTACTTTTTCACTTGCACTAGAATTTTCATCTAGTTTAGGGGGTTAGCAGCTTACACTCAATTAGTCAATTGTACACTATTTTTTGGCGCAAGGTTTTTATACATTTTCATATAGCATTCAGGGCATCCACACCATCTTCACCAAATTCGCTATCCCTATCATGGACAACAGGAATTTACTCCAGGTTTTACTCAATTGTCGAAATTTAACAATAACAGGGAGTATATTCTTATCTGTATATTCTGTAATATTCGGTGTAATTACCACTCCCAGATATTTAAATGATGTGACCAAGGCCATCTGATGACCCTGGTGTGGAGGCTCCAAATGCACAGGATCCAGAGGCATCATTACAGATTTGTCCCAATTAATATTTAATCCTGAAAAGGATCCATACAGGTCTATTAAGGACTGCAGACAGAGATGTACCTGTATCCCCCAAGAACACTAGGGTATCATCCACATAAAGTGCTATCTTATCTTCACCTGTAGATTTACGAAATCAAAAACCAATCAAAAAACAATTTTTGTTGATGAATGAATAGCCTCCGCCAGTGGTTCAATGGCCAGAGCAAAAAGAAGCGGGGATAGAGGACATCCCTGCCTTGCCCCTCTAGTCAATGAAAAAGGGGCCGATACACTTGGGGAATTATACAAAAGTTGTATCCATCTTATAAATCTAGGGCCAAACCCATATATTTTAAGCAATTTCACAAAAAAGACCCACTCTATACTGTCAAATGCTTTAGCCATATCAAGTGACAGTATAACACTATTTCCTATATTGTCAGTTGGGAGTTATAAATTTAAAAATAAATGTCGGATATTATTCGCTGTCGGTTTATCAAGAATGAAGCCTGACTGATCACAATTAATTAATTTTGTAATGCATTTTGATAATCTCATCGCAAATACCTTTGCCTGCAGCTTAATGTCTGACAATAACAAGATTATTGGACGGTATGAATCAGGATTGCTTGGATCCTTACAATAAAACAATAATTACTGCTTCAGTCATAGAGGAGGTTAATGAACCCACCTCCATGCCATTATTAAAGACATCTAGTAAATCAGGTAACAGCACATCCCCATATTTTTTATATATTTCCCCTGGTAGACCATCTGGTCCTGGTGCTTTATTATTAGGTAAATTAGATGCTGCAGTTCTTAGCTCCTCCAATGTTAGTGGACCCTCTAGTACCACCCTTTCATCATTTGAAATAAATCAATAGTATCAAAAAATCTGTTCAGGGATTCCTCCAGATAAGATACCCTACTCTTATATAGGGCCTGGTAAAACTCCCCGAATACCTCCAGTATCTCTGGAGTAGTATCAGTCCTCTTATTTAAAGATGATTGTATTTCAATTAAATATGATGCAGGCCGTGAGCCCTTACAATAGTTGCCAGAAGGTGTCCTGTCCCCCCTCCCTCCTCAAAATATGGTTGTTGTAGGAAGAATCTTTTATTTTCTGCCTTTTTCCTAGCCACAGTTGCATACTGTAATTGGCTATGAAGCCATTCTTTTTGAGTATCTTCATTTGGATTATTGTGTATAGGAATTCGGCCTGTATCATATTATCAGCTAGTGTTTTTTCCCACTGCCTACATTGTTTCTTAATTTTTGATATCTGTGCAATAAGTAACCTCAGAGATAAGCTTTCAATACATCCAAATATATTAGAAGTGAAAATGAAATTCTATTTATATTCTGATAAGTAATTAATTCAGTCATAATTCCTTCAGATGAAAAAAAAAGTGACATCCAATATGGGTTCACCTTCCAGGTGCAGCCTGGGCTTTTCTTATCACCTTTTGATACTTGTTACCTTTAGGCATACTTGCATACCTCATACATAGCTTTATTTATTTTATTTATTTCTATTCATTTGATATCACACATCTCCCTACACTATCACAATCCACCCCTCTTTCCTCTCTGTCTTTTTCACCTTGTCACTTGTTAGTATCCCTCTGCTATCCTATGTTTTCCACCATCTCCATGTCCCTACCATCCGTGGCCCAGGCCTTTTACTTATATATACATATCTGTATGCGAATACTCATTGATTTTACTACTTTAGATGCCTGACAAACATACTCATGTTTATAGCCTATAATCTTTATGGACTAATTAAGTTTTTAGGGATACATCACTACCCTACTATTACACAATCACACTCCACCTCTTTCGTTTCCTTTTCTTTTCTATCTTTGCACCTGTTAGTATCCCTCTGTTATCCTATGTTTCCTACCATCTTCATGTTCCCTACCATCTTTGGGTTCAGGCCTCCCATTTCATGCATATATATTTTCATGCTAGTACTTATTGATTCTACTTTATTACTTTAGATGCCTTACAAACATACTTATGTTTACAGCCTACACTCTTTGTGAACTAACGAGGTCTCTAGGGTTACATCACTACACCTATGCCATGCCTGCTCGCCATTTGGCCCCTGGTGGGGTCCCATCTGACTTCGCCCCCTCAGCTCCCTGGTGAGGCACCTGCTGCCGCTATGTTGGAGCCGCACACCTGTAGCCATGGTCAAGCTCAGTGGTGAGTATGGGGATCCATAACCCCTCCTACCCCCTGCCTGTATAACTAATACTGTGCCATTTTGCCAAACTATATACTTTTTTTATCTTAGGTACAATGTTACACACATCCACCCCTGAAAAGCGAGCTGGATCTCGCGAAACTAGTTGGGTAGTATGATGCCCGTGTACTATGACTGTTATTACATCCATGTACCAATATTTCCTGTTTTATATATCTTTTTTTTGGCAACTGTTGGTGTTATCTATGCATGTAAACAATTTTACTTGAATAAACCATATACTGTATTTACTACTGTTATGTTTACTGGCGGAAACGGTACCCACTTCACTTAAAGTCCCAGGGCGAATCCTTTGTTTTACTATAGGAGAATGGTCTGAAATACCCCTGGCCTTATATTTAATATAATGAAGATATGGTATCAAGGGATATGTTCCCAGTGCCAAGTCTATTCTAGATGAGTTTTGTAAGTGCTAGAAGAACCCAATACATATCTGGCAAAGGCCATAAGCCCCAATGAAGTTTTCTTATCCATTATATGATATTTGTCGATTGAGGGATCCATATAGTTATTAAAATCTCCAACCAATAGGCACGCACTTTCTGGTTTGTCAGATATATACTGAACATATTCTTTAAATACTTCCAAAGAATAAGGCGGGGGGGATATATATATTTTCAATCACGTATGGTTGACCTGAAGACAGCATCTATACAGCTTTAGCACGGCTCATCATACCATTGATTTTACGGTCACAGGATAGAAGGAAGAGTTAGCAGAGGAGCTCTATCCCATCACGTCCTCTCACATTGCACGTCCTCTCTTACTGCCATGCTCCGCCCTGCCTACCAATAATGTAGTTATAGGATTTTATTGGTAATATCTGTAGTTCAATTTTTTTGTCCAAGATACTACTTATATTCACCTTTATATGGACTTGATTTGTTATAATATAAAAGCAGACTTGTACTCACCAACAAAAGGCGGAACCACTCTTCAGCTCTTGATGTTACTGCCAGCCAATTGCTATTCAGTAGACTAAGTTTATCATCAACCAGATTGCCATGTTCACCAATTACTGTTTTGAGTGAATCCCCTAAGTCTTGAATGTTCTTTAATTGCTGCTGTCGCTTTTCAATCTCTTTTTGTATTGTCTGTAGGGAAATTATTTAGATCAGGGTAGATTTTATTCCAGCACTTAATAGCACTAAAAGATTTTTGTTTTATTTGGTCAGCTTGTTAATATTTTTTTACGTACTGTGAACAGCATACTATGACTGTTATGTTATCGTATTGTATTTGCTTTCCTTAAAAATACATAACATTAACCATTTTATACACTTCGACTTCCTGCCTTATTAGAACATTAGTGTGTAATAGATAGATAAATAGATAGATGCACAAAGTTGAAAGCAGGCCAGATGTGAACAACAAATGGACAGATACAGGCAATTGAATCACAAAGGCAGCCAATGTAAAGAATAGGTGTTTGTAAAAGAGAAGGAGACAGAACCAACTCCAAAGGAGTTGGCAACAAACCCAGTTCAGAGTGACTAGGGTTTCTTCATGGATATGGAGAAAGGAAAAGGACAATAGTTAAAGGGGTTGTAAACCCTCAGGGTTTTTCACCTTAATGCATTCTATGCATTAAGGTGAAAAACCTCCTGTGCGGCAGCTGCCCCCCAGAGCCCCCCTTTTACTTATCTGAATCCGGTCTTTCCAGCGATGGGGACAAGCACACCAGCTCCAGCTGGTGTCTTGGGTCCTCATTGGATAGAATGATAGCAACAGGAGCCATTGGCTCCCGCTGCTGTCAATCAAATCCAATGACGTGTCAATGGACACAGCAGGACACGGGAGCATGCCCACACGAGTGCCCCCAGGGAAAGCGCTTCTACATCAGGGCACTCGAGAAGAGGAGGAGCCAGGAGCTCCATGGAAGGACCCCAGAAGAGGAGGATTAGGGCCCCTCTGTGCAAAACCCTTGCACAGAGGAGGTAAGTATAACATGTTTGTTATTTAAAAAAGAAACAAAAAATAGACTTTACAACCCCTTTAAGGTCTATCCCACCAACAGAGATTATAGCCGAACTCCACAGCATGCAGTGTGACTCTACCATCCAACTTATTTTAGAGGACTGAGATTGAGAAAAGATGAAAATTTTAAAGATACACAGGTTTGCACATATACATATCCATAAACAAAGACAAATTAATAGACAACATATTGAAGCGGCAAGGTACCAATGTCAAGCCTGGTATATTTTAATACATTTTTTTAAAGAAATATCAAAATATCAAACATTTTTTAAATCCATCAGTTGATAAGATGATGTAAAAATCATTATTATTAACTTTTCTGCTGCTGCTAGAAAATATGATGCATTAAAGTTATTTCAAAATAGAAGCCAAATATTTTACTTGACATGTATCAATTTAGTATGAAAGTGTAGTAGTTAGAGTACTCATATGCCCAAAAGTCAAATTCACTAAATGAATAAAGTACTCCATTATCTTAACAGCTATTAGTTCTTGTCAAGTGTATCTTCCTAACGTTACCACATATCAGGCCAAGCATAGACAGCATAACTGTCCGTCATGTTTTCCTTACATTGTTAGAATATATTTTTTAAGCTATGGGTATAAGTAAATGTATACTATTGCCTGTGCCTTCTGGGCTAACCATACATGGTTATATATGTATTCTCTTTGGATATAACCTAATATACTACAACTGCTAGTCTGGACGTGTCTATTTTGAGTTCATTTTGGATGCAAGTACAAAAAAATTGTTCGTGTAATTTTCGGTGAAATGGGAAAAATTCTTAATCAACACAGAGCTCAATAGTCAAAATGTTGAAAATAGATTACAGTTGAACTCCAGGTTTAATTTAACTTTAAATAGTTTATGCAGAACAAGCTGCTCCAAACAATCTATTTCCTTTACTAGTACATGCTCTTGCTAGGAGCACTGTATGTAGCATCAGCTACCCACAGTTTACAGCATTGTATCCTGGCAGTGATATGAGCACTCCCATTTCATTGTCAGAATAAAACTGAGTCAAGTTTAGCACTGCTTAGCCATCCACAGGAAGCCTTTTACTTTTATGAATTGAAAGGGTTGTAAACCCTCATGTTTTTTCACCTTAATGCATCCTATGCATTAAGGTGAAAAAACTTCTATCACTGACCGGCTCCCGGCATTCTGCATCTATGGATACAAATGCTGGACTCGGGAGTGTGCCCGCAAGGTAACCCCCTGGGAGATCGCTTCTTCTATGGGGTTATACTATGCAGGGAGGAGCTACCAGTGCCGCCGGGGGACGCCAGAAGTCGAGGATCGGGGCCACTCTGTGCAAAACAAACTGCACAGTGAAGGTAAGTATGACATGTTTGTTATTTAAAAAAACAAAAAAAACAAAGCCTTACAATCTCTTAAATGTAACGCTTCCTCTGAATGGCTGAGCTGTCATAATCTCCGCCTCAACCAAACAGAAGAAGTCTTGTGTTCATTGTTAAAATACCAGGCAGCACTCAGTCCGACACAATTTTTTTCCAGGAATGGGACGGGAAGTCCTTGTATCGCTGCTAGAACACAGCTCTGCATACTGTATGTAGCTGATGCTATATACAGTTTATACAGCACTGACAGCAGGGACATTTATTAGTGAAGGAAATAGTTATTTTGTACCAGCTTGGTCCAAACCAAAAGTTTTTTAAAGTTAACTCAAACCTGGAGTTAGGCTTTAAGTGCACTGTGCAATTTAAAGGAGACCTGATAAGATCACAGGCAGCATCCGTCTGCTGTACCGATTTTAACCATCCAATTACATGCAAGTAAAAGTTCTGCAGATAAGTAAAAGTTTATTTTGTAAGGTGAAAGTTTGTTTTGAAAATTAACATGCTTTGCTCGTTTAGTAAATCAGGTCAGATAGTCTGAAATTTGATATATATATATATATATATATATATATATATATATATATATATATATAAATAAATACATTAACAAAACTTTTTGTTATTTATAGTTTCCCAGAGTTATGCTTTAGTAAGTCACAGCCAATCAGCATATATCTGGCTGTGATAGATAACTGCATGCAAACAATCTTTCTTGATCTTGTTAAATTGAAAAACAGTAAAAAACTAATGTACAGTAAAATTTGACAGTTTTTTGGTAACATATAATTAAACCAAACTCCCTTTGCATTGCATGCTGCAAAGTAAAGTAAGCAGTACTGCCATTTCAAGGCAAATAAATTGTGGACATTTCAATGAATTAGTAAATGCCGCATTTGTTTTGTTTGGAAAATGATTGGCACATTGGTTGTAATATATTAAGGCTGGAAGGATATGCAATTTGTTCCTTGAAATGTGACATTTGTTCTAAACACTAATAGAGAAGATCCTGGTATTAATCAAAGATTTAGACAGACTAATGTTTTTTATAGACTTCACTGCAGGGTACAGAAAAAAGTGAAAATGAGAAAAAATATTGAACAGCATAGGGTGTCACCTACCAGGGTTGATTTAAAAGTCAAGAACTAGTAATTAGAATCAGCTGCATTTTCGAGTCACATTTTCCTCTCATATACAGTACAGTATTCTTTTCTTACAGCAGTAACTTATTATTAATATTACAATTTTGTCACAAGAATCTTAACTTTATGTATTTCACCTGTAGTACATTTTATGATTTTTGCTACTATATCGTTTGTAAAGTGGGAGTGCGTAATTCACTTGCAATTGCAGGAGCAGTTTGTATCTATGGCTGTTTGAAAAAGGGGAAATGGGAGAGGCAGCATCTGTGACTGGGTTTTTTTATCAGCTGTGCTCTCATGTTACATTTTATACCAAATAAATAAGTGATTTTTTTTTCTTTTTAACGTCTTATTTTTCAGTCTATTATTTGATTATGATATTCAGAGGGCACATAAAGAGATACAGTCATGCTCAAAGTTTGCATACCATGGCATAAATTGTGAAATTTTGGCATTAATATTGAAAATATGACTGATCATGCCAAAAAACTGTCTTTTATTTAAGGATAGCATTCACATGAAGCCATTTATTATCACATCGTTTTTTGGATCCTTATTAAATCATAATGATAACAGAAATCACCTAAATGGCCCTGATAAAAAGTTTACATACCCTGGAATGTTTGGCCTTGGTACAGACACAGAAGGTGGCACACACAGGTTAACATGGCAATTAAAGGTTAATTTCACACATTTGTGACTTTTTAAATCACAATTCGTGTCTGTGTATAAATAGTCAATCAGTTTGTTAGCTCTCACATGAATGCACTAAGAAGGCTAGAAACTGAGCCATGATGAGGTAGAAAAGAACAGTCAAAAGACCTGCATAACAAGGTAATGAAACTTTACAAAGCTGGAAAAGGATATAAAAAAATATCCAAAGCCTTGAATATGCCAGTCAGTACTGTTTAACCAGTTGCCGACCGCCGCACGACGATGTACGTCGGCAGAATGGCACGGGCAGGCAAAAGGACTTACAGGTACGTCCTTGCCTGCCCGCGGGTGGGGGGTCCGATCGGACCCCCCCGGTGCCTGCGGCGGTTGGCAAATCCTCCCCGGTGATCGGTGGTGAGGGGGAGGCCATCCATTCATGGCCCCCCCTCGTGATCGCTCCTGGCCAATGGGATCATTTCCCTGCCTCTGTATTGTACACAGAGGCAGAGGAAATTATGTCATCTCTCCTCGGCTCTGCATTTTCCGTTCCGGCGCCGAGGAGAGAAGACTGGAATGTGAGTTACACAAACACACACATACAGTAGAACACGCCAGGCATACATTACACCCCCGATCCCCCCCCCGATTACCCCCCGATCACCCCTCCCCCGTCACACTGACACTAAGCAGTTTTTGTTTTTTTCTGATTACTGCATGGTGTCAGTTTGTGACAGTTAGTGTGGTAGGACAGTTACTGTTAGCCCCCTTTAGGTCTAGGATACCCCCCTAACCCCCCAATAAAGTTTTAACCCCTTGATCACCCCCCGTCACCAGTGTCGCTAAGCTGTATTAGTGTCGCTGGTGACGCTAGTTAGGGAGGTAAATGTTTAGGTTCACCGTCAGCGTTTTATAGTGACAGGGACCCCCATATACTTCCTAATAAAGGTTTTAACCCCTTGATTGCCCCTAGTTAACCCTTTCACCACTGATCACCGTATAACTGTTACGGGTGACGCTGGTTAGTTCTTTATTTTTTTATAGTGTCAGGGCACCCGTCGTTTATTACCTAATAAAGCCCCCTGATCGCCCGGCGGTGATATGCGTCGCCCCAGGCAGCGTCAGATTAGCGCCAGTACCGTTAACACCCACGCACGCAGCATACGCCTCCCTTAGTGGTATAGTATCTGAATGGATCAATATCTGATCCGATCAGATCTGTACTAGCGTCCCCAGCAGTTTAGGGTTCCCAAAAATGCAGTGTTAGCGGGATCAGCCCAGATACCTGCTAGCACCTGCGTTTTGCCCCTCCGCCCGGCCCAGCCCAGCCCACCCAAGTGCAGTATCGATCACTGTCACTTACAAAACACGAAACGCATAACTGCAGCGTTCGCAGAGTCAGGCCTGATCCCTGCGATCGCTAACAGTTTTTTTGGTAGCGTTTTGGTGAACTGGCAAGCACCAGCGGCCTAGTACACCCCGGTCGTAGTCAAACCAGCACTGCAGTAACACTTGGTGACGTGGCGAGTCCCATAAATGCAGTTCAAGCTGGTGAGGTGGCAAACACAATTAGTGTCCCACTGCCACCAAGAAGAAGACAAACACAGGCCCGTCATGCCCATAATGCCCTTCCTGCTTCATTCGCCAATCCTAATTGGGAACCCACCACTACTGCAGCACCCGTACTTCCCCCATTCACATCCCCAACCAAATGCAGTCGGCTGCATGAGAGGCATTTTCTTTATGTCCTCCCGAGTACCCCTACCCAACGAACCCCCCAAAAAAGATGTTGTGCCTGCAGCAAGCGCGGATATAGGCGTGACACCCGCTATTATTGTCCCTCCTGTCCTGACAATCCTGGTCTTTACATTGGTGAATGTTTTGAATGCTACCATACACTAGTTGAGTATTAGCATAGGGTACAGCATTGCACAGACTAGGCACACTTTCACAGGGTCTCCCAAGATGCCATCACATTTTGAGAGACCCAAACCTGGAACCGGTTACAGTTATAAAAGTTAGTTACAAAAAAAAGTGTAAAAAAAAAAATAGTTGTCGTTTTATTGTTCTCTCTCTCTCTATTCTCTCTCTATTGTTCTGCTCTTTTTTACTGTATTCTATTCTGCAATGTTTTATTGTTATTATGTTTTATCATGTTTGCTTTTCAGGTATTCAATTTTTTATACTTTACCGTTTACTGTGTTTTATTGTTAACCATTTTTATGTCTTCAGGTACGCCATTCACGATTTTGAGTGGTTATACCAGAATGATGCCTGCAGGTTTAGGTATCATCTTGGTATCATTCTTTTCAGCCAGCTGTCGGCTTTCATGTAAAAGCAATCCTAGTGGCTAATTAGCCTCTAGACTGCTTTTACAAGCAGTGGGAGGGAATGCCCCCCCCCACCGTCTTCCGTGTTTTTCTCTGGCTCTCCTGTCTGAACAGGGAACCTGAGAATGCAGCCGGTGATTCAGCCAGCTGACCATAGAGCTGATCAGAGACCAGAGTGGCTCCAAACATCTCTATGGCCTAAGAAACCAGAAGCTACGAGCATTTCATGACTTAGATTTCACCGGATGTAAAAAGCGCCATTGGGAAATTGGGAAAGCATTTTATCACACCAATCTTGGTGTGTTCAGATGCTTTGAGGGCAGAGGAGAGATCTAAGGTCTAATAGACCCCAATTTTTTCAAAAAAGAGTACCTGTCACTACCTATTGCTATCATAGGGGATATTTACATTCCCTGAGATAACAATAAAAATGATTAAAAAAAAAAAAATGAAAGGAACAGTTTAAAAATAAGATAAAAAGCAAAAAAATGATAAAGAAAAAAAAAAAAAAGCACCCCTGTTCCCCCCTGCTCTCGCGCTAAGGCGAACGCAAGCTTTGGTTTGGCGTCAAATGTAAACAGCAATTGCACCATGCATGTGAGGTATCACTGCGGAGGTCAGATCGAGGGCAGTAATTTTAGCTGTAGACCTCCTCTGTAAACCTAAAATGGTAACCTGTAAAGGCTTTTAAAAATGTATTTATTTTGTTTCCACTGCACGTTTGTGCGCAACTTTAAAGCATGTCATGTTTGGTATCCATGTACTCGGCCTAAGATCATCTTTTTTATTTCATCAAACATTTGGGCAATATAGTGTGTTTTAGTGCATTAAAATTTTAAAAAGTGTGTTTTTTCCCCAAAAAATGCGTTTGAAAAATCGCTGCGCAAACACTGTGTGAAAAAAAAAAATGAAACACCCACCATTTTAATCTGTAGGGCATTTGCTTTAAAAAAATATATAATTTTTGGGGGTTCAAAGTAATTTTCTTGCAAAAAAAATAATTTTTTCATGTAAACAAAAAGTGTCAGAAAGGGCTTTGTCTTCAAGTGGTTAGGAGAGTGGGTGACGTGTGACATAAGCTTCTAAATGTTGTGCATAAAATGCCAGGACAGTTCAAAATCCCCCCAAATGACCCCATTTTGGAAAGTAGACACCCCAAGCTATTTGCTGAGAGGCATGTCGAGTCCATGGAATATTTTATATTGTGACACAAGTTGCAGGAAAGAGACAATTTTTTTATTTTTTTTGCACAAAGTTGTCACTAAATGATATATTGCTCAAACATGCCATGGGAATATGTGAAATTACACCCCAAAATACATTCTGTTGCTTCTCCTGAGTACGGCGATACCACATGTGTGAGACTTTTTGGGAGCCTAGCCACGTACGGGACCCCGAAAACCAAGCACCGCCTTCAGGCTTTTTAAGGGCGTAAATTTTTGATTACACTCTTTACTGCCTATCACAGTTTCGGAGGCAATGGAATACCCAGGTGGCACAACCCCCCCAAATGACCCTATTTTGGAAAGTAGACACCCCAAGCTATTTGCTGAGAGGTATAGTGAGTATTTTGCAAACCTCACTTTTTGTCACAAAGTTTTGAAAATTGAAAAAAGAAAAAAAAATGTTTTTTCTTGTCTTTCTTCATTTTCAAAAACAAATGAGAGCTGCAAAATACTCACCATGCTTCTCAGCAAATAGCTTGGGGTGTCTACTTTCCAAAATGGGTTCATTTGGGGGGGGGGTTGTGCCATCTGGGCATTTTATGGCCTTCAAAATTGTGATAGGTAGTGAGGAGTGAAATCGAAAATTTACGCCCTTAGAAATCCTGAAGGCGGCGATTGGTTTTCGGGGCCCTGTACGCAGCTAGGCTCCCAAAAAGTCCCACACATGTGGTATCCCTGTACTCAGGAGAAGCAGCTGAATGTATTTTGGGGTGCAATTCCACATATGCCCATGGCCTGTGTGAGCAATATATCATTTAGTGACAACTTTTTGTAATTTTTTTTGTCATTATTCAATCACTTGGGACAAAAAAATTAATATTCAATAGCTCAACATGCCTCTCAGCAATTTCCTTGGGGTGTCTACTTTCCAAAATGGGGTAATTTGGGGGGTTTTGTACTGCCCTGCCATTTTAGCACCTCAAGAAATGACATTCATAAACTAAAAGCTGGGTAAATTCCAAAAAATGTACCCTAGCTTGTAGACGCTATAACTTTTGCCCAACCAATAAATATACACTTATTGACTTTTTTTTACCAAAGACATGTGGCCGAATACATTTTGGCCTAAATGTATGACTAAAATTGAGTTTATTAGATTTTTTTTATAACAAAAAGTAGAAAATATTATTTTTTTCAAAATTTTCGGTCTTTTTCCGTTTATAGCACAAAAAATAAAATGGCAGAGGTGATCAAATACCAACAAAAGAAAGCTCTATTTGTGGGAAGAAAAGGACGCAAATTTCGTTTGGGTACAGCATTGCATGACCGCGCAATTAGCAGTTAAAGCGACGCAGTGCCAAATTGTAAAAAGTGCTCTGGTCAGGAAGGGGGTAAATCCTTTCGGGGCTGAAGTGGTTAATCACTTATTAAGAAGTGGAAAATTAGGGGCGCTTTTGATACCAAGCCAAGGTCAGGTAGACCAAGAAAGATTGCAGCCACAACTGGCAGAAGAATTGCTCAGGAAAGAAAAACCCACTGGTAACGCAGGAGAAATACAGGCTGCTATCCAAAAAGACGGTGTGGTTGCTGCCGGAAATTAACCTTTAATTGCCATTTTAACCTGTGTGTACCACCTTCTGTGTCTGTACCAAGGCCAAACATTCCAGGGTGTGTAAACTTTTTTTATCAGGGCCATTTGGGTGATTTCTGTTATTAATATGATTTAAAAAGGATCCAAAAAACTATGTGATAATAAATGGCTTCATGTGATTGCTATCATTAAATAAAAGACAGTTTCTTGGCATGATAAGTCATATTTTCAATATTAATGCCAAATTTCTGCCAGGGTATGCAAACATTTGAGCACAACTGCAAATGGTTAAAATGTTGCCTATATTGATTTAAAATGTGGACACCTCAAGATAAAATTGGGGACAACATTTTTGCAGTAAATACAAGTAGGCTCCAGTATAGGTTTTGTGTTTTTTTTTTATTAAAGTGTATTTTTTCCAAAAAAAATTGCGTTTGCAAAGCCGATGCGCAAGTACCGTGTGACATAAAAAATTGCAATGATCTGTATATGTTATCCATGTTCCTTGTTTGCTGAAGGAAATAAAGACTAGTTTGCGGACATACATAGACCAAAGGCTAAATATGATGATTATTCTAATAAAGCAGGTTTAAACACAACTATAGTGAACAGAACAACATGGGAAAATATCAGCAGATATAATATTAATATGCTTTACACAATTCAGTGTTATTACACAAATAATATGATACAACTGTATATATATATATGTATATATATATATATATATATATATATATATATATATATATATATATATATATATATATATATATATATATATATATATATATATATATATATATATA
Source organism: Aquarana catesbeiana (assembly GCF_042186555.1). Lineage (NCBI taxonomy): Eukaryota > Metazoa > Chordata > Amphibia > Anura > Ranidae > Aquarana > Aquarana catesbeiana. The sequence continues at coordinate 331,266,843 of NC_133325.1, forward strand.
TATGTATATATATATATATATATATATATGTATATATATATATATATATATATATATATATATATATATATATATATATATATGTATATATATATATATATATATATATATATATATATATATATATATATATATATATATATATATATATATATATATGTATATATATATATATATATATATATATATATATATATATATTGTAAGTCTAAGCTCCATACATTATCCTTTCACTTTACCCCAGGGGTATTCAAACAGTGGCCCTCTGATGTGGCCCATGACCTGAAACAAGGCAAGTGCATGCCCATGCCCTGGGATGGTGGGTTGGCAAGCCCAGGTCACGATCACCTGGTTGCCAATCCATCATTCCAGAGTGTCAGAGTGCATGGAATGATGCCAGCATCAGAGCAAGCACGCAGCCACAGAGGGAGCAGGAGCCGCATAAGCCAATGCTTCCTCTGTAGCGCTGGCTCGTGTCCCAGGGGAAGTGATACCAAGTGCACTTGGCCTGGGACCTTTCTAGCAGCCTAGAGAGCACTACCATGGAATGTCTCAATTCCAAAAAAGCTATAGCATGCTGCCCATGACAAAATATGTGTGTATATATCCCTAAGCAGTCAGCAGAATGATTCATACTGCAAAGGAAATCTGTAATACAAAGAATCCTAGACCTATTGACTTGTTCTATCATTATGAATTTCAAATCAGTTTTCTTGAGTGAAGCTTCTAAAAAATGACTTGGTACAGGGAGCCTTGCCTGTCTGGGTTTAAAACAATATCTATGCTGTAATATCTAAATTTTCTGTGTGGTTTATTTTATATAAGAAATTGAAGGGGCACTTAAGCAGATATTGTGCATGTGTGCTCTGACATATAAGGTGATGGGTAGTCTTAGATCCATCAAAATTAGTAATGTTGTTGCCCTTGATGATATTGGTACATTTTGAACATGTTAACCACTTTCTGACCAGGCCTTTTCTGGCTTATTTTGTTTACAAGTTTAAATCAGTATTTTTTGCTAAAAAAAACTTTTAACCCCAAACATTATGCATTTTTTTTAGCAGAGACCTTAGGGAATAAAATGGCGATAATTGCAATTTTTTATGTCACAAGGTACTTGAGCAGCAGCTTTGCAAACGCAATTTTTTTGGGAAAAAATACACTTTAATTAAAAAAAAAAACCACAATAGTTACCCTAATTTTTTTGTATAATGTGAAATATGATGTTATGCTGAGTAAATAGATAGCTAACATGTCACGCTGTAAAATTGCGCATGCTTGTGGAATGGCAACAAACTATGGCACTTAAAAATCTCCATGGGCGACGCTTTAAATTACTTTACAGGTTACCTGTTTAGACCACTTTCACCGCTCGTTTTAGCAGCACTTTTGCGCTGTTTAAGTGGTGCTTTATGGCTGCTAGCGGAGTGCTTTTAACCCCTGCTAGTGGCCGAAGATGGGGTTAAAACTGTCCATGTTGCGATGCTTCGGAAGCACTTTTCAGGCACTTTGGAAGTGCTGCCCATTCATTTCAATGGGCAGGGGCGTTTTGGGAGGGCCCAAAAATGCTTGCAGGACTTTTTCTAACATCCCGCAAGTGCACCGCCTCAGTGGTGTGAAAGCACTCGGGCTTTCACATTTGGGCAGCATGGAAGGCAGGTTTTTAGGCACTTTACAGGTGCTATTTCTAGTGCTAAAATGCTTGAAAACTGCCTCAGTGTGGAAGGGTTTTACAGAGGAGGTCTAGTGCTAGAACTATTGCTAGAACTCTCGCTCCAATGATCCTGGCAATACCTCACATGTGTGGTTCGAATACCATTTACATATGCATGCACAACTTACGTTTGCGTTTGCTTCTGTGTGCGAGCACAGAGGGATGGGGGGCTTTCAATTTTTTTATTATTAATTTAAGTTTTTGTTTTTTATTTTTACACTGTCCTTTTAATTTTTTGATCACTTTTATTCCTATTACAAGGAATGTAAACATTCCTTGTAATAGAAATAAGGATGACAGGTCCTCTTTATGAAGAGATCTGGGGTAAAAAAAATCCCAAATCTCTTCTTTACCTTTAAAAGATTAAAAAAAGTGATCTTTTGCTTAAAAAAAAATCTTCAAGTCTGGACTGGAAGTGACGTCATGACTCCAAGGCCATAGAGTTGATCAAAGAGTGCTAACTCTTTGATCGCCCATGGGAGCAGCTGGCCACACTGTTGGATCATTTCTCAAGCGAACCGGTAGGCCCGAGAAACACCAGTGAGTGGCGGGAGGGGGGTGCTTCAGAAGTCGCTCAGAGCAGTTTCATGAGAAATCTGGCCGCCTGCTGAAAAAAATGATATTGGGGTTATGATCGATATCTTCAGCCTTATTCCCGTTAAACCCCTTGCAAACTGCAACGTATATATACATATTGTGGTCTGCAAGTAGTTAAACCTGGAAATTAAAAGACATGTGCACTGCCATAAAATGTGTTTTATTCATTTTTTCCGTTTTTCGCGTCATTCATTATGATTGCAATTCGTAAATTTAAAAATTTGAAAATTCATAAATTTGAAAATGTGTCAATTTGTAAATTCCAAAAATTAGAAAATCTGAAAATTAGAAAATTAAAAAATCCAAAAATCTGAAAGAAAATCCAAAAATTTTAAAGAACGAAAATCAGAAAATTCCAAATAATAACTAACTAACTAATAATAACTAACTATTAAATTATAGTTATTGGAATTTCCTTTCAAATTTGGCTGTTAGTGAACGTAACAAATACGAATGTATCCAACGTTATTATTACGAATTATCCGAAATAGCGAATGCCGTACCTAAATAAGTGGAACGGATCGAATATAATAATAAATAATAATAATAAAAAGTTTTTTTTATTATTGTTATTTATTATTATTAATTTGTTACGTTCCCTTCATTTAGATACGGCATTCGTCATTTCAGATAGTTTGTAGCTTCAGATAAATTTGTATTTGTTATGTTCACCAGCAGCCAAATTTGAAAGGAAATTCCAATACCTATAATTTAATGTTAGTTATTATTTCAGATTTTCAAATTTTCAGGTTTTCGGATTTTCACGTTTCGAATTTACAAATTTACAAATTTATGAATATTCAAATTTCCGAATTTAGGAATTTTTGAATTTACAAATTTTCAAATATTCAAATTTACGATTATGAAAAAAACACTAAACGGGTTTTCGTTAATTTTGTCGAAATTTGTTAAAAAACTAATTGGGAACGAAATGAATTGCACATGTCTTGAAATTAAACTTTTTTTTAGCCACCAAAAATGTATTGTAAACTTCATATGTGCGTTAATCAGCACATGCAATCCTATTTCTGATTGTGAGATTCTGTCTGTGTGCTTATATTTTATACTCTGAAACTCGCCTATTTCAGACTATTCTGAATGTGCCAATGGAACTTAACGAAAAAGTCCAGCCTGAGCTTGCTTGATTGGGCTTCTCCTATGGGTCACAGGAGTGCAATTCGTTTTGCAATCCTGTGACTGGTTTTCAGCAGAGAGCGGTCTGAAATCTTCTCTGTGCTGACGTTACTGGAATCAGTCCAGGCACCGTGTCACCCCCACAACAAAGTCTGGATCTGCCATGTGCCTGGACTGATGCCCGTCTCAGGCTCACAGCAAACCGCTGAGAGACAGAGATGGCCGCTCCCCACCCCTCCACAGCTCAGCACTCCAGTGAGCAAGGTGGAGCAGAGCAGGAGAGCTGCTGATTGACAGTCAGCAGCTCTCTGCTCGTGGAGGTGAGAGAACCAAGACATCGGCGGTGTTTGATCATTCGGTTCTCAGTGCAGCGGAGGCTGGGGACAGATGCAGCATTGGACCGATGCTGCATTTACCTAGGTAAGTATGACTAGGGGAAGAAAAAAACTTTACTTCTCTTTAAAATACCTTAAAATATCAATGCAGAAAAGCAAAGGGCACAAAACATATTTCTTGTTTTCCTCACCATAATTTGTGGTTCATCCTCAAAATCAGGATTTTATTGAACCCCTTTTAGAAGTGGTTCTGGATAACCTCTAAAATTTCTTTTTGATCTCCTGTCTAAATTTCTCATGGCTATCTGGGCATTCATAATCCTATCTAATCTGATGAATTGATTCTTCGCAATCTGGCTGCAATCTGATGGTTTCACATGTAAATCTTTCATCAGCCCAGATCCACCAATTATCACCTTATGCCCTGTACACACAGTCGGATTTTCCAACGGAAAAAGTGTAATTGGATTGTGTTGTCAGAAATTCCGATTGTGTGTGTGTGCTCCATTGGACTTTTTCTGTCCACACAAAGTTTGAGAGCAGGATATAACATTTTCCGACAACAAAATCCTATCATTTAAATTCCGATTGTGTGTATACAAATCCAACGCACAAAGTGCCATGCATGCTCAGAATAAACAAAGAGACTAAAGCTATTGGCTACTGTCCCGTTTATAGTCCCGACGTACGTGTTTTACGTCACCTCGTTCAGAACGATTGGATTTTCCGACAACTTTGTGCAGCCGTGTGTATGCAAGACAAGTTTGGCCCAAAATCTGTCGGAAAAAAAACAATGGATTTTGTCGTCGGAATGCCTGATCAATGTCCGATCATGTGTACAGGGCATTAGAGTACAAAAAAGAGATGCAATCCCTGTTGTACATAATGTCCAAATGAACTTATGGATGAGCCCTATTTATGTGCTTATCAAAGGTCAGCAGGGTGTCAATATCTCCCAGCTACACAGCCATCATCCTGACACCACATCAAACAATGACTGGCAAGAAAACAAGTGAAACATGTAAAAACAATTTGAGACAAGATTACACGCTGCTAAACCTACATTTGAAGTTTCCCACACATTTTGTGAGCTATGAGAAAAGGCTAATTTTATCAAGGGCAACACCTTTACTAAGCCTGATGAATCTAGTACTTACACTATCAAACATCACCTTACATATCAGAGCACACATACAGAATATCTGCTTACGTGTCCCTGCAATCTCTTTTGTAATAAGAAAACCCACGCAAAATTTGTCATACAATATCACAGCATAGATATTCTATTAAACCCAGACAGACAGTTCCCCAAGCTGGACATTTTGCTGGATTTTTTAATCATCATCATTATTATTGCAAAGTGCTAAATCTTTATTTGTTCTTATGATATGATTTTTACTGTTTGTCTCTTTGTATTGAAGATTTTCTAGGTATCGTTTGGCCAACTCTGATTAGTGATATATACACAGATTCTGCCTAGTGATCAGCAAGTACATGTGTTGACAGCTTTACAATTATACTACAATTACAACACACGTTGACAGCTAAATGTGTTACTATTTTCTTTAAGCTAGGTTCAGACTGCTGCAATCCAATTTAGATCTGATTTTTGGTGCAACTATGTGATGCAATTTGGATGCTACTTTGAAGTGGTTTGCATTTTCTATGGGGCAAATATTCCACTGAAATAAATAGTACAGGAACCTTGCGTTGATAAAAACAATATGATTTCCATTGTCATGCAATTCTGTGCAACTCAAATCGCATTTGAAGTCGCACCAGTGTGAGAGGAGCCTTACTTTGTATTTCAATTGTGTCTTTTCGGGTATCCAAAATATACTAATATATATAACATAGTACTATAATAATATAATAGTAACCTAATAGTTGCACTCACAAAATTCCCATAACTATCAGGTTTATTATGGTTACCAGGATCAATGCCACTTTAGGTATTCAAAATCATATTCCATTATCTAAACTACTCTGAAAAAATAAGGGGCTACAAATAGTACAATAAATGTAAAATAATTCTTTAATAAATAAATGCAACAATTCCTTTCGTATCTTACAGACGTAGAAAGCATCTGTACATGGCCCCTGGGTGTTGTTCCTGAGCTTGCTGTGGCTACTTATCCAGGCACAATTCTTTTCAAACATGGGGGAACTGAGTACTGATGACCTAACTGAAGGTGTTGGGCAGTGGCATCCTTGCAGTTATAGAGTATGTTTTCAGATCCTGTTGCTAGGTTGTTTTGGGATCAACCTTTCAAGCCTATGACCACAGTGGGCTCAAGAACAAAACCAAAGGCCATGTCATGCACAAGTGCTTTCTTTTTTTTTTTTTTTTTTTTTTTTTAACATTCAATTTGTTTTATTTAGTTATCAGAACATAAAATAACACATAAAGTTATTCTTTCTATGTCTATAAGATGACAATGAAACCATTGTTTTTAATCATTAAATAATTATTTTACTTTAATGCATCTACAGCCCCCATTTTTTATTGGATACCTGAATGCAGTTTTAAATACCTGAAGTGTGCCTGAAGTTTTGTTGCCCTTGTTAACCATAATAAGTCTGACTATTATGCAATATCTAGTGCAACTATTAACTTACTTTATTCTCAAAATAATTATACTTACTACACTAGGATGCACCAGGTTTTGTGTCTCTTACTTTTGTATTTACCTTTATTACATTGGTGCTGCTAAACTATTGCTTTGATCAATGAACTATTCATTGGGAAGTGTTTATTCCTGTAACCATCTTTTGTGGGACTGATATAACATGTCATTGGGGATGTGCATTTTGAACGTTTTTCTTTTTTTATTTGTATGTAATATTGCCTACTTTCTTGCACACTTGTACAGGGTCTTCTCCTTTGCTGAATGCAATTAGACTAATTTCTGTGGACACTTTACTTCCATACAACGTGCATTAGAAAATGAAGCAAGGTATACTGAGGTCACCACATTTCTCAGCTGTATTACTTCATGCATCATCTAGCTCTCACCTCCCAATCCTCACTGTCCTTGGCCTGCACCTTTTAGCACTGTCAATCATTTAGTCTCAGTGTCATGTGTGGGCAGTAACCTGCATGCAGCCTTACTAGAGAAACCTATTTCTCGAGTCTATGCAGTCACCCACAAGCTCACCCATCAAGCTGGCTTAACATTTACATAAGCCATCTCAAGAGCTTGCATACTGCTTAAGAAGGCTCCTGAGAGAAAAAAACAAGCAAAGAACAGCACACAGACCAAACAACATTACTGGGTCTAAAGCAATGTATATACTGAAAAAGGGAACATTTAGTTCAAACATTTTAGGGAATGTATAATATAGAGAACATCACAGTGCAGCTTCAAGATACCCTGTGCTAGAAGTATATTAGAGAGCTGGACCCCTGCTCAACACAGATAACCAGCTCTCTGCAGGTCTGACACACCCCCTGCCCCATGCTTCAGTAAATGGTTGGCTCCTTCCCGCGAATCGTCAGCTCGGGAACTGTAGTGTGTGGGCGCACACCTACTGGCCAGCGGGGAAGCCAGTCAGTGAGTGGGGTGGACTCGATGTCCATTGGCCACCTACGATCATTCCCCGCAGTGACTGAATGGGGATCTGCCTGTGTAAACAAGGCAAATCTATGTTCTGACAGGGGAGATCACACAGATCCTGTCTTTCTGCTATGCAGGAAGACGGATCTGTGTGTTTCCCCAGGCAGCCCATCCCCAATACAGTTATAACACACCTGCAGGGAACACATTTAACCCCTTGATCGCCCCTGATGTTAACCCCTTCCCTGCCAGCATCATTAGTGCAATAACAGTGCATATTTTTATACTGAAAAAACGTCACTGGTTCCCAAAAAAGTGTCAAAAATGTCAGTTAGGTGTCTGTCTGCCACAATGTCGCAGTCCCACTAAAAATCAAAGATCACCGCCATTACTAGTAAAAAAAGTAATAATAATAAAAATGCCATAAATGTATTCCCTATGTTATAGATCAGGGATCCTCAAACTACGGCCCTCCAGCTGTTGCAGAACTACACATCCCATTAGGCATTGTAAAACTCTGACATTCACAGACATGACTAGGCATAATGGGAATTGTAGTTCCTGAACACCTGGAGGGCCGCAGTTTGAAGACCCCTGTTATAGATGCTCTAACTTTTGCGCAAACTGATCAATATACGCTTATTGCAATTTTTAACCAAAAATATGTAGAAGAATATATATCAGCCTACACTGAGGAAGAAATATGTTTTTTATATATATATAGTTTTGGGGGGGGTATTTGTTATGGCAAAAAATAAAAAAATATTTATTTTTTTTTTAAAAATTGTCACTATTTTTTTGTTTATAGCACAAAAGATAAAAAACGCAGAGGTGATAAAATACCACCAAAAAAAGCTCTATTTGTGGGAAAAAAAGGACGTCAATTCTGTTTGGGTACAGCGTCGCATGACCGTGCAAATTCTGGCTGAATTACAGTTGCAATATAGAACCCTATTAGAGATTGCTATCTTCCCTGTTTAATTTAAGAGACATTGCTACAAATAGTTGCCATTTACAGTTTTTAATAAAGGATTTCATATTTTAGTCAGCTAATTCATTTTTTTAAATTTGTGCATTTATGAGTAAGAAAACATGAAGCAAAATGACTTGTGAGAGAAAGGAAATATATTAGACGCTGGCCCTTAGTAATCAAAGTGTCTGAAGTAAAATTGTTCTTGTTGCCCATAGCCAATGCAACTGATCCCATTCTCCTTTTCATTCTCTTATACAGCATTTGCAGATTGAAAGGATGCATTTTACTGGTTGATGTAGGCAAAAGGAACAGTGCAAACACTTTGATAAAGCTGATTTTCTCTCATGTTGAGTACATGAGATTTTATTTTGTTCTTTACCTGGAAGTCAGAAATCTCTATAAAGATGTAAGTGAATGGAGATTTGTGGATTGCTCACCTTGCTCCAGGCAATCTCTTCCTCTAAGTTAGTTGGCATGCCCTCCTCAGAGGATCTCCTTGTTACCTCTGTGTCTATCATTGCTAGCCATTCGGTCAAGCTGCTTGTTTCTTTCCTGAGCTTTCTCGATAATTTTAGGCATTTTTCCAAGACCTGCTTCCCCTCAGTCACCTGATTAAAAGAAAAATTCACATAAAAATATTAAACAGCTGAAACAATTTGTGAATCAGCACATCAAACAAGATTATTTAATATAGCAGTGAACAAAGCAATGGCTGTGTGCAAAATTAAGCAAAAAATTGAATTATAATTTTATTTAGTTACACCATTGACAGATTTTTTTTTTTTGCTACATTTTGTAAAATGCGTTGTACTTTATTGAATAAGCATGAAACTCCCTTATTGAATGGTCCAACTTCAGGTATATATTAAAATACATAATTGAATGTACATATGCATTTACTAAAACAGAATCACTCTGCTTTAATAGAAAATAATTTTCACAAAAATATTAATGACTAAAACAAAAGAAAAAAACACGACTCTGAATGAGTAGGTGATGTTCACTTAGCAAAGCGGTGAATATTCACTTTGAAAAGTTTTGTTTAATTTTCTCAAAGTGAATGAGTACATGAGCGCAAGATGTGTTCACTTTGATCACCCAACAATGTGGAAGGGAGGTTAAACAAAAAACAGGATTTTTGCTAGCACATGAATGAGAAGAGCACAGCTCACTTTAAATTATTTAACAAGCTTAGTGAATACTGACTTTGCAAAGTGAAAAGTCTAAATTTTTTTTATAAAACAATGTTTCAAAGTATGCAAAATCCACAGGCTTTAATGATTTATTATATCATACATTTAAATGAGAAACAATTATTTCAAAGTATAGCTTGCATAGATAAGCTTTAATAAGCAGTAGACAAGAATAAATTAGTTCATGGGCACTGACAATCATTTTAAATGACAGCACAAGCAGACTTTCTTACTTGTTCCCTCAGTTTCTGACCAGTGACCAAGGCAGGAAGCTAACACTCACTGTTGTTAATATTAATTGTAAAGGGCTAAGAATTAAAAAAAAAAAAAAAGCTCAGGAGATTTAAATATACCAGTGTCAATATAGTACCATGTCAATATAAACAACAAGTAACTTATTGTTTTTTGTTAAATCATATGCTATGTACACACGATCGGACATTCCGTCAACAAAACCATGGATTTTTTTCCAACGGATCTTGGCTCAAACTTGTCTTGCATACACGCGGTCACACAAATGTTGTTGGAAATTCCAATCATCTGTACGCGGCAATAGTCTCAAACATCATGACTAGGGATTAGCCGAACACCCCCTGTCCGGTTCGCACCAGAACTTGCTAACAGGCAAAAAATTAGTTCGAACACGCGAACACCGTTAAAGTCTATAGGACACAAACATGAATAATCAAAAGTGCTAATTTTAAAGGCTTATATGCATGTTATTGTCATAAAAAGTGTTTGAGGACCTGGGTTCTGCCCCAGGGGACATGGATCAATGCAAAAAAAAGTTTTAAAAACAGCCGCTTTTTCGGGAGCAGTGATTTTAATAATGCTTAAAGTGAAACAATGAAAGTGTAATATTCCTTTAAATTTCGTACCTGGGGGGTGTCTATAGTATGCCTGTAAAGGGGCGCATGTTTCCCGTGTTTAGAACAGTCTGACAGCAAAATGACATTTCAAAGGAAAAAAAGTCATTTAAAACTACTCGCAGCTATTAATGAATTGCCGGTCCGACAATACACATAACAGTTCTTTGATAAAAACGGCATGGGAATTCCCCACAGGGGAACCCTGAACCAAAATTAAAAAAAAAAATGACGTGGGGGTCCCCCTAAATTCCATACCAGGCCCTTCAGGTCTGGTATGGATATTAAGGGGAACCCCGGCCAAAATGAAAAAAAAAATGGCATGGGGTCCCCCTCAAAATCTATACCAGACCCTTCAGGTCTGGTATAGATTTTAAGGGGAACCCCGCGCCAAAATTTTTTAAAAAATGGCACGGGGTCCCCCCAAAAATCAATACCAGACCCTTATCCGAGCATGCAACCTGGCAAGCCGCAGGAAAAGAGGGGGGGACGAAAGAGCACGCCCCTCCTGAACCGTACCAGGCCACATGCCTTCAACATTGGGAGGGTGCTTTGGGGTAGCCCCCGAAAACACCTTGTCCCCATGTTGATGAGGACAAGGGCCTCATCCCCACAACTCTTGCCGGGTGGTTGTGGGGGTCTGTAGGCAGGGAGATTATCGGAATCTGGAAGCCCACTTTAACAAGGGGACCCCCAGATCCCGGCCCTCCCCCCTGTCCCCTACCATTTCACAAAAAAACTGTCAAAAATGTTAAAAATGACAAGAGACAGTTTTTGACAATTCCTTTATTTAAATGCTTTTTCTTTCTTCTATCTTCTATCTTCCTTCGGTTTCTTCCTCCATCTTCTGGTTCTTCTGGTTCTTCTGGTTCTTCCTCCGGTGTTCTCGTCCTGCATCTTCATCCGTGGTGTCTTCTTCCCTTCTTCTCCTCGGGCCGCTCCAAATCCATGATGGCATGGAGGGAGGCTCCCGCTGTGTGACGTTTCTCCTCTTCTGATGGTTCTTAAATAACGGGGGGCAGTGCCACCCGGTGACCCCGCCCCCTCTGATGCATGGGGACTTGACGAGACTTCCCTGTGGCATTCCCCGTGACATCAGAAGGAGGCAGGGTTACGTAATGGGTAACCCCGCCCCCCTCTGATGTCACGGGGAATGCCGCAGGGAAGTCCCCATCAAGTCCCCATGCATCAGAGGGGGGCGGGGTCACCGGGTGGCTCCGCCCCCCATTATTTAAGAACCGTCAGAAGAGGAGAAGCGTCACACAGCGGGAGCCTCCCTCCATGCCATCATGGATGTGGAGCAGCCCAAGGAGAAGAAGGGAAGAAGTTGCCGTGGATGAAAATGCAGGATGAGAACACCGGAGGAAGAACCAGAAGAACCAGAAGAACCAGAAGAAGATGGAGGAAGAAACTGAAGGAAGATAGAAGATAGAAGAAAGAAGAAGCATTTAAATAAAGGAATTGTCAAAAACTGTCTTGTCATTTTTAACATTTTTGACAGTTTTTTTGTGAAATGGTAGGGGTACCATTTCACACAGGGGGAGGGCCAGGATCTGGGGGTCCCCTTTTTAAAGGGGGCTTCCAGATTCCGATAAGCCCCCCACCCGCAGACCCCACAACCACCGGGCAAGAGTTCTGGGGATGAGGCCCTTGTCCCCATCAACATGGGAACAAGGTGTTTTGGGGGGCTACCCCAAAGCACCCTCCCAATGTTGAGGGCATGTGGCCTGGTACAGTTCAGGAGGGGGGCTGCTCTCTCGTCCCCCTCTTTTCCTGTGGCCTGCCAGGTTGCGTGCTCGGATAAGGGTCTAGCATGGATTTTTGGGGGACCCCACTCCATTTTAAATTTTTACATTTTGGCGCGGGGTTCCCCTTAAAATCCATACCAGACCTGAAGGGTCTGGTATAGATTTTGAGGGGGACCCCACGCCATTTTTTTTTAAATTTTGGCCGGGGTTCCCCTTAATATCCATACCAGACCTGAAGGGCCTGGTATGGAATTTAGGGGGACCCCCACGTCATTTTTTTTTCAAATTTTGGTTCGGGGTTCCCCTGTGGGGAATTCCCATGCCGTTTTTATCAATGAACTTCTATGTGTATTGTTGGACCGGCAATTCATTAATAGCTGCGAGTAGTTTTAAATTACTTTTTTTCCTTTGAAATGTCATTTTGCTGTCAGACTGTTCTAAACACGGGAAACATGCGCCCCTTTACAGGCATACTATAGACACTCCATAGGTACGAAATTTAAAGGAATATTACACTTTTATTGTTTCACTTTAAGCATTATTAAAATCACTGCTCCCAAAAAAACGGCCATTTTTAAAACTTTTTTTTTGCATTGATCCATGTCCCCTGGGGCAGGACCCAGGTCCCTAAACACTTTTTATGACAATAACTTGCATATAAGCCTTTAAAATTAGCACTTTTGATTTCTCCCATAGACTTTTAAAGGGTGTTCCGCGGCTTTCAAATTTGCCGCGAACACCCCAAATTGTTCGCTGTTCGGCGAACGGGCGAACAGCCAATGTTTCGAGCTGAACATGAGTCCGACTCGAACTCAAAGCTCATCCCTAATCATGACCAATGGTTTAAAGCCAGAAACAAATAACACCAAAGCAAGCAGGATAGAGCCCTAAATAATAACTTAAAATAATGCACATCCAATAAAATTGTTCTCCACTTTTGATTACAAAGCTACAACATTAATACCATAACATTACAGAGGGTGCAGTCACACATTCCTAATCGACAATTACATTTAAAAAGTATCTAAACCCAAGAAGAAAAATGCAATATAAGGATTCATCTTACCAGTCAATAGATGTAGTAGCTGCATTAATTTTATTTATTAATCCATTTTTTTTATCTATGTATTTATCTATGTACAGTCAGGTCCATAAATATTGGGACATCAACACAATTCTAATCTTTTTGGCCCTATACACCACCACAATGGATTTGAAATGAAACAAACAAGATGTGCTTTAACTGCAGACTTTCAGCTTTAATTTGAGGGTGTGTTTACATCCAAATCAAAAGTAATGGGACAATTGGCTGCTCAGCTGTTCCATGGCCAGGTGTGAGTTATTCCCTAATTATCCCATTTACAAGGAGCAAATAAAAGGTCCAGAGTTCATGTCAAGTGTGCTATTTGCATTTGGAATCTGTTGCTGTTAACTCTCAATATGAGATCCAAAGAGCTGTCACTATCAGTGAAGCAAGCCATCATTAGGCTGAAAAAGCAAAACAAACCCATCAGAGATAGCAAAAACATTAGGTGTGGCCAAATCAACTGTTTGAAACATCCTTAAAAAGAAAGAACGCACCGGTGAGCTCAGCAACACCAAAAGACCTGTGAAGACCATGAAAAACAACTGCGGTGGATGACCGAAGAATTCTTTCCCTGGTGCAGAAAACACCCTTCACAACATTTGGCCAGATCAAGAACACTCTCCAGGAGGTAGGTGTATGTGTGTTAAAGTCAACAATCAAGAGAAGACTTCACCAGAGTGAATACAGAGGGTTCACCACAAGATGTAAACCATTGGTGAGCCTCAAAAACAGGAAGGCCAGATTAGAGTTTGCTAAAACAACATCTAAAAAATCCTTCACAGTTCTAGAACAACATCCTATGGACAGATGAGACCAAGATCAACTTGTACCAGAGTGATGGGAAGAGAAGAGTATGCAGAAGGAAAGGAACTGCTTATGATCCAAAGCATACCACCTCATCAGTGAAGCATGGTGGTGGTAGTGTCATGGCGTGGGCATGTATGGCTGCCAATGGAACTGGTTCACTTGTATTTATTGATGATGTGACTGCTGACAAAAGCAGCAGGATGAATTCTGAAGTGTTTCGGGCAATATTATCTGCTCATATTCAGCAAAATGCTTCAGAACTCATTGAACGGCGCTTCACAGTGCAGATGGACAATGACCCTAAGCATACTGCGAAAGCAACCAAAGAGTTTTTTAAGGGAAAGAAGTGGAATGTTATGCAATGGCTAAGTCAATCATCTGACCTGAATCCAATTGAGCATGCATTTCACTTGCTGAAGACAAAACTGAAGGGAAAATGCCCCAAGAACAAGCAGGAACTGAAGATAGTTGCAGTAAAGGCCTGGCAGAGCATCACTAGGGATGAAACCCAGCGTCAGGTGATGTCTATGAGTTCCAGACTTCAGACTGTAATTGACTGCAAAGGATTTGCAACCAAGTATTAAAAAGTGAAAGTTTGATGGATGATTGTTAATCTGTCCCATTACTTTTGGTCCCTTAAAAAGTGGGAGGCACATATACAAACTGTTGTAATTCCTACACTGTTCACCTGATTTGGATGCAAATATCCTCAAATTAAAGCTGAAAGTCTGCAGTTAAAGGTTATCTTGTCCGTTTCATTTCAAATCCATTGTGGTGGTGTATAGAGCCAAAAAAATTAGAATTGTGTCAATGTCCCAATATTTATGGACCTGACTGTATGTGTGATCCTGGCAGTAACACATTTTTTTATGTTAGGGTGGCAACACTCACTTATTATACTATATTTATAGGGATATAGCATTGTCATTGTAGACTGCTAGCTTCTGATTTGGATGATGGAACACACACCTTTTTGTCACCTCCATAACATAACACTCTCAATGTTCTTAATGTAATTTGGAGGCTACCACTGCTGACCTCATTTTGAAATGGTAAATGGAGGGTTGTTAGGATGATCAAATGGCTTCAGTACTCTCTTTTGCAGGACAAATATGCAGACCAAGACTTCTGACTTAAAGTGGTTATAAAGTCTCCTTTTATCTTTAGGTAAAATTAACAAACATGTTATATTTACCTGCTCTGTGCAGTAGATTTGCACAGAGCAACCCAGATCCTCCTCTTCTCGGATCCCTCTTCGATGCTAATGGCCCCTCCCTCCTGTTGAGTGCCCCCAGAGCAAGCAGCTTGCTCTGGGGGCACCTGAGCCAAGCCAGAGCTCCCTGTGTCCATTCAGTCATGGAGACGCAGCCAAGCCCCACCCCTTTCGCTCCTCATTGGCTGACTGACTTTGATTGACAGTAGCGGGAGCCACTGGCACCACGCTTTTGTCTCAGCCAATGAGGAGGGGAGTCCCGGCCAGCCAAGGGTCTCGTGCAACATCGCTGGATCTAGAAGGAGCTCAGGAAAGTATTAGGGGGGCTGAGGGGAGCTTCTGCACACAGAAGGCTTTTTATCTTAATGCATAGAATGCATTAGATAAAGACTTTAAAATCACTTTAACTAAAGAGTTCATGTTTGCTTTACAAAGTATTCAGGACAGAGACAGCCAGGCAACTGAAATGGTCAAATGGTCAAATGGCCAGTGACAAGAGGAACATACAATGTACAAGGAAAATATAGGTTTGGTTTAGGTATCATAACAGTGTCATGCAAATAATATTATAATTTTATTTGTAGAAACTAAAATTCTTCCCAATATGCTGTGCTAATAGCTATTAGTTACTACACTACTGAGTTCAATATCTAGATTAGAAGGACAAATAGCCATGGTGTATACTAATTAAAGCCTAATGCAAACTGTATATAGGTGTATTCTGCTTGTAATTTTAAAATAAGATGTGCTAATTGAAAAGAATGGTTATTGTATGCTTTTATATTGCATTGTTTATAAAAATGCTGTTTTCTCACATTTCTCAAGGGATAGTAGCTTCATGAATGCCAATCTTAAAACAGACATTTTGAATTCGAATGTTGCCTAGTTTATCATTTATTTACTTAAACAACCAGGCAGTAGTCTTTTTGGTACATTTTGCTACAGGTAAATGCTATACTTTTTTGCCCTTTGTCTCCAAACTTTCTGAAGCCTTACCCTGCAAACCAAAGTCTATATATTGTACATGAACTTTAAGTAGAGTTGAAATGCTGCCATCTACAGCACAAACATTTTTTAACAGCCATGTTATGTACATGAAGTTCTTTCCTTTGCTTCTTATTTGAAATAAAATGCACTTTAAAGGAGTATTCATAGAAATCACAAGTGCAGCAAAAAATTGAACATGCATTCAAGGACGGCAGAGAACAAAAGATATACAGGCGTGATCCAATAAATTTAGGTTGCAAAAAACATCAAAAACATTTTAATAACTTTAGGTTTCCTGAATATGTCTATTTTTTTCTACATAGCAGGAAAAAGGGAAGTACAGTCAGATTCTGCTGAATCATATTAGGAGACATTTCTGTGAACATTTTCTAAACTGACCAATTACTCCCCAAGATTAATTGGCCTTAATGTCTGCTACCGCCACCAACTATGAGCTTTTCACCCAACACCGCTGTGATCCCATGTCTATGGATAGAATGTTTATTGTAAACTATATATGTAGTTGCGTGCACAAGTTAAAAAAATGAAAGCTGAAAGGGGGTCAGTGGCACAGAATAGTGCAGCCCATGACACAGCAACATGAATATGTTATGATTTTTGTAACAGAGGGACACAATGAATAGCTAATAAGTCATTACTGTTAAACAGGTGCCTTTTCTCCATGGTAAATCTGTGGAATAACAATTATGTATGTGCTGTGTAAATGCATTATTCTCTTTGCTTTAATGACTAAACATGTATATCAGTGAAAGAGGCATCCTTATCCTGTAAGTTTCTGTCCTTATACAATCTCCAGAGAGGCCTGTGGATATTGCTAGTTTCCATGTTTTCCAAGGTTTCCCTGCAGGGGTATAATAAAAATAATAATAATAATGTGCCCTGACATTACCTACATCTTGCTTTGAGTTAAAACGGGAGAAAACAGTATTCATTCTGATGATTACAGCAAAAGAGCATGATTCATACGCAGTACCCTAATCAGTTAAATTCTTTCCCTGTTCCTTAAATTCTATGAAAGACTGTAGGCGTTCATTCCCACTTGGGGAATTGTTTTGCTTTAGGCAGAGATATGTAAAGGGTTCTGGTTCCTCTGCAATCTTTACTCCTTATTTCATACTACAAGCATCACCTCAGCAACTTCTGTTCTTGCTCATTATGTGCCAATATTAAAAAGATGTCTTATTTCAAATGGCTTTAAATAAAAAGTTTGAAGCAATTTGGCAGCTTAATTAAGAACTACTCCCTAGTCATCCCTTTTAAATTAACCTATAGTCTTCAACCTGGAAAGTGTTTGGATTTATAGCACAGTACCCCTGTATCAGGGCACATAGCATGAAAAAGACCTTTTGTTGCTTTCAGATAAAAATGACTTAACACTAATACTGAATTCACAGGGAGTCCTGCAGATGGCAATGAAACAGATTAAAATAATGTATGCTGTGACATTTCTGAATCTAATGTGCAGTAGACTGAAGATAGTGTAGGTAGAAGTGGTAATGGACAAACACCCTGCTGGCAAGCCTGAAGCAACATTTTAATCAGACAAGTATTCCTGAATTTTAACAATCTGTATTACCTCTGCCAGGCTATTGTTATACTTGATAAGTATAACATGTTTACATTTTTATCTGTGGGTGCTAGGATATATTATGACCTCAGAAAAAAATGCATTTACTGTGTTTGTATTCTTTAGGACAATAACAGCAATAACTTAAAGTGGTATTCTTTTAATATTCTTTATTTATTCAAAGGGAGGCAGGTAGTCCAGTATCATATCAATTTCCATCAATTACATACACATTTGCTTTTAACTGCCATACATTTTGTACTGACTTAATACTCCATAGTTATATAAGCATGTATATATACATCTTCAACCACTTGTGCATATATGTATGTATCCACTCATAAGGAAAAAGAAATCCTCCCTTTCTTTTTATATTTTACTAAACAAAAACCTTCAAAAGTAAATAAATCAATAAACCAAGAAAAACAGAAAACAAGTCAAAAACTGAAAAAAAAGGGGGGGTCATCCTCCGCTCCCCGAGGAAATGGGCGGACAAAGTGAAGACCCACCAGCGTGAGACCCATCATTCCCCAGAAGCACTCCCCATCAGTCTCCTCCCCTCTTCTGAGTTTTCTTTGCATGAAGATAAATAGCCTTCTGTGTGCAACAGCCCCCTTCATCCTCCCAATACTTACCTGAGCCCCATCTCTATCCAGGGATGTTGCACAAGAGATTCGGCTGCCCGGGACTTTCCCTCCTCATTGGCTGAGACAGCAGCAACGTGCCATTGGCTCCTGCAACTGTCAATCAAAGTCAGTGAACCAATGAGAAAATAGAGGGGAAGGGCCGGGCCGCTGCTTCATGTCTGAATGGACACAGGGAGCTGTGGCTTGGTTTGTGTGCCCACATAGCAAGCTGCTTGCTGTGGGGGCACTCAACAGGAGGGAGGGGTCAGGAGCACCGAAGAGGGTCCCCAAAACAGGAGGATCATGGCTGCTCTGTCCAAAACCACTGCACAGAGCAGATAAATATAACATGTATGTTATTTTTAACAAAAAAGAGCATTTAGTATCACTTTAAATCCATTTATGAGAGGAATTCCATTATGTGTACTTCTCTTTCTTGTTTTAAAGAGACACCATCAACTTGCCCATACAATATGGCAAACAATAATGGCAAAAAATAATGTCTCTCCATAGTACACCCCCTGATCCCATCATACTCACTTTGATTTGCTCCTTCCTCTGCAGCCAGTAGTATGGAACAGTATGTGACCCTTTTCGCTGTGACAGTGCCCATGCTAAGCAACCAATTGCTATCCACAAGCACTATTACATTACAGAGGGAGTGATGTCATCACTCCCCAGGTTGTCAACAAAGCTGATTTTAGGATCTGCTGCGACAGAGAAAGGAACAACAACAAAGTACAGGCAAGATGAGTATACGGCTGTATCACTTTTCTGGCATTAATTTATCTTGTTAATTTATTGCAACACTTTTGCTTTCTGACAGAGACTCGTGCACCAATTGTAAAAGTGGAGCCAATTAAGACCAACTCTGTTTAGGCGTACAGAGAAACACTGGCACAAACAGGTTTTCTGACAGTGCCTCACATGCATTCTAAAAGTGGTTCAGCATGAGCTAAATTCAAGTTCTAGACAGGTGTTCAAATTTGGCATGATCTTCACAACTTTTACAATGCATGAGAGACACTTTTTCACAATCTGCTTGCCCCAATCTTTATGAAATCCAGAGAGTATGTTTAAGCAACAAAGATTTTTTATTTATTTTTGAACTACACAGCTAAAGAAGAACTTTCATGGATCTTTAAATAGATTAGCATCTTCTGGATTTTCCTTTGCTGAGACACTGCCAATTAGTTTTGCCTGCACCTGAAAACCTTCATTCTGATGCAGTTAATAGGCTGCATGAGAGATGTTTTCCAAATATTATCACTCCTACTGAAAAAAACTGAACACCCATAAAAAAAATATCATGTATGTACCAGAAATGGAGTAAGGCATGACACACGTTACTATTGTCGCTAGTGTTTTCAACTTGTTCTCTGCATAGGAGACTGCTTCCATCGCTACCATACCTCACTACAATATTAGTGAAGGTATGCTGAAAGTGTTTCTTCTTTGTTTACCTGCATTTTGTTTGTATCTGATGTTCTATGTACCAACCATGTTTTTTTCAACCATGTTTCTGCCTGCTGCCTGGACTAACCATTTGCCTGAGTAATGACTATGGTTCTGTCTGCTACCTGAACTGACCCAGGCCTGTTAATTGACCATGATTCTGCTTGTGACTTGGATTGATCTTTTGCCTGCATACGGACCATATCTCTGCCTGCTACCTGAATTGACCTTGGCCTGTTTATTGACCATGTTTTTTTTCCTGTTGCCTGGACTGATCTGTCACCTGCTGTAACAGTGTAAGGCCCCGCCAATGTAGTAGTGGGATTGAAGACAACACAGCGTTCTCTCTTATTCAGAGTGGGGGGCTCCAGAGTAGTGTTTCAGAGTGCAGAAAACTAAGCTTTTGTTTAGTTTTGTTAATCCCAGATCATGTTCTGGTGTCTGGAGTAGGGATGAGCTTCGTGTTTCAGTCAAACCCATGTTCGACTCGAACATCGTCTGTTTGCCCATTCGCCGAATTGAGAACGATATGGGCCGTTCCGGCCAAATTTGTGTGGTGCGTCATGGCCCACAATTCACTGCGGCATCGCAGTGCATTGCTGGCTGATGATTGGCCAAGCATGCACTATGACCCGCATGCTTGGCCAATCACAGCGCCGTCTGTAGAGAGAGCTGTAATTGGCCAAAGCCAGGGTGGCTTTGGTCAATTATGGTTTAGGGGGTTTAGTACACACCCCACACTATATAAGGCCTCCTGCACGGCGGTCCTGTGTAATGTGTGTTCCGGCGTTCAGAGACAAAGACAGAGAGACAGTGTAATTTGATTTAAGTTAGATAGATTAGGCAGGACTGTCAGTCAGTTAGCTGCACTTACAGTGTATTGTGTATATATATGCATCCCAGGTGTTGTATATATATATATATATATATATATATATATATATATATATATATACACTGTATTCAGTTTGGCTAGATCCGTTCCTGTTATTATCTTCCTACTGACAGGCAGGCTTGTATTGTTACAGTATTTACAGCTACCTGAAGAAAATTGCTGGTGTTCTTCTGATCCTATTAGTACCACAGTCAGGCAGCTAAACTATTTACAGTTAGTGTAGTGCATCCTCCTCAAAGTGTTCAGCTAAAGCTACAAGTTAGTTTAGTGTGACCTTTGCACAGTGTTCAGCTAAAGCAACAAGTTAGTGTAGTGCGACCTCTGCACAGTGTTCAACTAAAGCTACAAGTTAGTGCAGTGTGTCCTCTGAACAGTGTTCAGCTAAAGCTACAAGTTAGTGTAGTGCGTCCTCCTCACAGTGTTCAGCTAAAGCTACAAGTTAGTGTAGTGCGATCTCTGCACAGTGTTCAGCTAAAGCTACAAGTTAGTGTAGTGCGTCCTCCTCACAGTGTTCAGCTAAAGCTACAAGTTAGTGCAGTTCATCCTCCTCACAGTGTTCAGCTAAAGCTACAAGTTAGTGTAGTGCGTCCTCTGAACAGTGTTCAGCTAAAGCTACAAGTTAGTGTAGTGCACAGTGTTCAGCTAAAGCTACAAGTTAGTGTAGTGTGTCCTCCTCACAGTGTTCAGCTAAAGCTACAAGTTATTGTAGTGTGACCTCTGCACAGTGTTCAGCTAAAGCTACAAGTTAGTGTAGTGCAACCTCTGCACAGTGTTTAGCTAAAGCTACCTGTAGAAGGTTGGTGGTGTTTTCCTGATCCTATCACTACCGCAGGCAGCTACATTATTTTACCGTTAGTGCAGTGTGTCCTCTGCACAGTGTTCAGCTAAAGCTACCTGTAGAAGGTTGGTGGTGTTTTCCTGATTATATCACTACCGCAGGCAGCTACATTATTTTAATGTTAGTGTAGTGCTACCTCTGCACAGTGTTCAGCTAAAGCTACAAGTTAGTGTAGTGCATCCTCTGAACAGTGTTCAGCTAAAGCTACAAGTTATTGTAGTGCACAGTGTTCTGCTAAAGCTACAAGTTAGTGTAGTGTGTCCTCCTCACAGTGTTCAGCTAAAGCTACAAGTTAGTGTAGTGCATCCTCCTCACAGTGTTCAGCTAAAGTTACAAGTTAGTGTAGTGTGTCCTCCTCACAGTGTTCAGCTAAAGCTACAAGTAAGTGTAGTGCGACCTCTGCACAGTGTTCAGCTAAAGCTACAAGTTAGTGTAGTGCATCCTCTGAACAGTGATTAGCTAAAGCTAAAAGTTAGTGTAGTGCACAGTGTTCAGCTAAAGCTACAAGTTAGTGTAGTGCATCCTCAGAGTGTTTAGCTAAAGCTACAAGTTAGTGTAGTGTGTCCTCCTCACAGTGTTCAGCTAAAGCTACAAGTTAGTGTAGTGCGACCTCTGCACAGTGTTCAGCTAAAGCTACAAGCTAGTGTAGTGCGTCCTCCTCACAGTGTTCAGCTAAAGCTACAAGTTAGTGCAGTGCGACCTCAGCACACTGTTCAGCTAAAGCTACAATTTAGTGTAGTGCGTCCTCCTCACAGTGTTCAGCTAAAGCTACAAGTTAGTGTAGTGCATCCTCCTCACAGTGTTCAGCTAAAGTTACAAGTTAGTGTAGTGTGTCCTCCTCACAGTGTTCAGCTAAAGCTACAAGTAAGTGTAGTGCGACCTCTGCACAGTGTTCAGCTAAAGCTAAAAGTTAGTGTAGTGCAAAGTGTTCAGCTAAAGCTACAAGTTAGTGTAGTGCGTCCTCAGAGTGTTCAGCTAAAGCTACAAGTTAGTGTAGTGCATCCTCTGAACAGTGTTCAGCTAAAGCTACAAGTTATTGTAGTGCACAGTGTTCTGCTAAAGCTACAAGTTAGCGTAGTGCGTCCTCCTCACAGTGTTCAGCTAAAGCTACAAGTTAGTGTAGTGCATCCTCCTCACAGTGTTCAGCTAAAGTTACAAGTTAGTGTAGTGTGTCCTCCTCACAGTGTTCAGCTAAAGCTACAAGTAAGTGTAGTGCGACCTCTGCACAGTGTTCAGCTAAAGCTACAAGTTAGTGTAGTGCGACCTCTGCACTGTGTTCAGCTAAAGCTACAAGTTTGTGTAGTGCGTCCTCCTCACAGTGTTTAGCTAAAGCTACAAGTTAGTGTAGTGCATCCTCCTCACAGTGTTCAGCTAAAGCTACAAGTTAGTGTAGTGTGACCTCTGCACAGTGTTCAGCTAAAGCTGCAAGTTAGTGTAGTGTGTCCTCCTCACATTGTTCAGCTAAAGCTACAAGTTAGTGTAGTGTGTCCTCCTCACAGTGTTCAGCTAAAGCTACAAGTTAGTGTAGTGCGACCCCTGCACAGTGTTCAGCTAAAGCTACAAGTTAGTGTAGTGCATCCTCCTCACAGTGTTCAGCTAAAGCTACAAGTTAGTGTAGTACGTCCTCCTCATAGTGTTCAGCTAAAGCTACAAGTTAGTGTAGTGCGACCTCTGCACAGTGTTCAGCTAAAGCTACAAGTTAGTGTAGTGCATCCTCTGAAAAGTGTTCAGCTAATGCTACAAGTTAGTGTAGTGCACAGTGTTCAGCTAAAGCTACAAGTTAGTGTAGTGCGTCCTCCTCACAGTGTTCAGCTAAAGCTACAAGTTAGTGTAGTGCGACCTCTGCACAGTGTTCAGCTAAAGCTACAAGTTAGTGTAGTGCATCCTCTGAAAAGTGTTCAGCTAATGCTACAAGTTAGTGTAGTGCACAGTGTTCAGCTAAAGCTACAAGTTAGTGTAGTGCGTCCTCCTCACAGTGTTCAGCTAAAGCTACAAGTTAGTGTAGTGCAATCTCTGCACAGTGTTCAGCTAAAACTACAAGTTAGTGTAGTGCATCCTCTGAACAGTGTTCAGCTAAAGCTACAAGCTACATCAATAAAATCACTGCTCCCAAAAAAATGGCTGTTTTTAAACGTTTTTTTGCATTGATACATGTCCCCTGGGGCAAGACCCGGGTCCCCAAACCCTTTTTAGGACAATAACATGCAAATTAGCCTTTAAAATGAGCACTTTTGATTTCGAACGTTCGAGTCCCATAGACGTCAATAGGGTTCTAACGTTTGTGCGAATTTTCAGTCCGTTCGCAGGTTCTGGTGCGAACCGAACCGGGGGGTGTTTGGCTCATTCCTAGTCTGGAGGCTTCAAAGAGCTTTGGGTGGGAAGAAGCCTCTACCTCTGTGTCTGGTCTTACCAGAGACCAGCAGGCTACTACATCTGAGCAATACCTTCGAAATATCACACTGTGTACTTACCACATCTCTGCCTGTTGCCTGAACTGACCCTGGTCTGTTAATTGACCATATTTTTGCCTGCTGCTTGGACTTATCCTTTACCTGCATATGACCACAACTCCCCCTGAACTGACCCCGACCTGTTTAACCACCATATTTCTGCCTTCTGCCTGAACCAATCCTTTGCCTGTTTGCTGATCACATCTCTGTCTGCTACCAATACTGACCCACCTGCATGTACCACTGTCTATGTTTCTGCAAAATACCAGTCTCACCCATTCTCTGTGGAAAACTGCACTCCTGGGACCACATGCACTCTTTTGTTTATCCTATGTTCAGCCTCCTGTATTTCCTGGCCAGTGAATATAGAATTGTACTATTAGGACTGCCACATACCAATAGATTAGGCTTGCTTGGCTTTTAGGAACAGGGGATGCTGTAGGTGAAGCTACGCTATGCTATATTCCCTGATGACTTATACAGAGTGACCATTACAGTACATTGTTTTCTAAAACATGTTGGTAGTTTTTGCACAAGATGCAATGTTGGGTACATAATCAGTCTAAACATTGAAAAAGTCTCACATATGTTGTATCCCCATACTTGAGGGAAGTAGTAGAATAAGTTTTGAGGTGTAATTCATGTATGTCTATGCTGTGTATTAAAAATATCTTATTAAATGACAACTTTGCATCAAAAAAATACATTTTCATTTTCTTTCCGCATACTCAAAAAACTTTTGGCAAAAAAGACAGTTTTCAAAAGACTAATCTTGCCTCCTAGAAAATACCGGGGTGTGTTTGCTTTCCATATGTGGTTATTTTGTGGGTGTTTCCATAGTCCCGGTGCTCCAGGGCCTTTAAAAATTTGATATGCAGGCAAAAAATTAGATGCATAGGTGCTCTTTGGATGTTGAGCCCCACTAGGCAGTTAGGCTTTGAGAAAGTCCCAAACATGTGGTATTCCCATACTTTGTGGGAGTAGCAGAATGTTTTTTGTGGTGTTATTCTAAGTGTGTTTATGCTTTGTATGAGAAATAACTTGGTAAAATGACAACTTTGAGAAAAAAATAATTTGTTTTTACTTTCAACTTTTTTTTTTAAGAATTGTGGCAAAAAAATATAACTTTAAAAAAACTCACCATGCCTCTTACTATATACCTTGGACTGTCAACTTTCCAACAAGAAAACAAATGCAAAAATGATTTACCAGTAAATTACCACATTTGAATATGAAGTCCAGTGTAAACACTAGCCTATAAAGGGGTTGTAAACTCTCATGTTTTTTAACCTTAATGCATCCTATGCATTAAGGTGAAAAAACTTCTTGCAGTGACCAGCCCCCCGTTTTACTTATCTGAGCCCCGTATTTCCCTCGGTGGAGACATGCTGCCCTCTCTCCACGGGGTCCTGGCTCTTGATTTGATAGATTGATAGCATCACAGCCATTGGCTCCTGCTGCTGTCAATCAACTCCAATGACGCAGGCGGGGCTGAGTCCAGCATTTTTGTCTATGGATGCCGAAGAGCCGAAGAGCCCCCGCAAGGTGACCCCCTCGAGAGAGCACTTCTCCTAGGGGGTTATCTGATGTGGGGAGGAGCCGCCAGAGGGACCCCAGAACAAGTGGATCAGAGCCAATCTGTACTAAACAAGCTGCACAGTGGAGGTAAGTATGACATGTTTGTTATTTTAAATAAAAAAAAATTGAGCCTTTACAACCACTTTAACTCTTTTGGGTCTCAGAAGCATAAAAAGTTGACTATATACTTGGTTGTAAAGTATGTATGCTAAAATTGGAAAATTGGATGTGGATAGAGTTATTTTTTTATGGGGGGCATCAGAGGATTGCAGGATGGGGGGCTGCTGAAGCTGGCGTTTGTCTGTAAAAGTAGACCGGGGTTCACCAATGAGGTGAGGAAAGGGTTCTGCCTAGCAGCATATGTTTATTTTTGCTGTTCGAGTTGTGGTACTTCCATAGAGAATTATTGTGAACTGCTAAGTGTTTTACCAATTTAGTATTATGCCAGTGAGAGCAATGGGGTCTGCTCTGCCAATCACCAGAGTATTACATTTTTCACTCATCTCTAATGTTAAAGATAAGCCCAATGATTTCATATGCACTTTGCTATGCATCATTTAAAATGTAATCAAAAGGTACCTTAGCTCCTAGCTCATTATATTCCAGTTTTAATGCAGTCAGCCTCTCATCAAGATCTTTTGGGTTCTCGGTTTGCTGTTTCTGAACTATTTGACGCCCAGTCTTTATCACTGTTTCCACTTCAGATTTGACTTCACTTAAAATTTTGTAAAGTTTCTGTAAAATAGAAAAACAGTTATTATTTTGAGGCATCTGAAATGTTATTAATAACATTAATAACCCTTAACATTGCATGCAACTACTGTAGACTGTATACATTGTTAGAACACACGCTAATCTAGAAATTGTTGCCAAACATAGTTTAAATCCTATTCTCACAGTATACCCTAAAGCAAATATATAAAGCACAAATAAAAGGCTTTCTGTGTAATAAATGCTCATTCTGCCACAGTTGATTGTAGCCATGTCTCATCCACAGCTTGTTTTATACCTATTTCAGCAAATTATTTACATTTATTATACTAGATGCAGTGGCTACTCCTCCACCTCCTGGTTTCTCCCTTATTCTAAATTCTAATTCTAATCCTTTTAAAAAGTCACTGCAACATGTTGTAGTTGGTTAATTGTTAATTGGTTGAGACAATTTCTGGAAAAATATTCCCCTATTCTTGCAGGTTGAAACACCATTGCTAAATTCATTGATATATTGTAATAGAAAACCCAGAAGTGAGCAACGTGCAACTTAGCATTTTTAAAGTTTGGCTTCACCTGTAGTTGTAGTATTGCTCCATCTACAGTTTTTACTGAGAAAAGTGTGGGCATCTTTCAAAAATATGTACAAGGCAAAATATAATGTCAGCAAGGAGAACAACCTGTGGTGATGGTTGGATTGGATTCACCTAACAGGCACAAGCTTGTTTTAAGGCTGTTCCATGCTGATATAATAAAGCAGATGTCTACATCATATCTTAATATGTTATAATCATGTATTATAATTAAAATGTTAAAAAAAAAAATGCCAAGATTTGTATCCATTTTTTACCAGTGAATGTACAAAATGTAGAAGCTATTTTTGCCGTGTACCAGGTTTTGGAAGTGAATCGTCAGCAGAGCATATTTAGGTTTGATGACTTTTAAATAATACTTTTAAAAATCCCAAAACTGTTTAGAGGTGTTTTATATACTACAAAACCTCATAATCTCAACCACAAACATATTTGAAAGATTAACATTGGTTTATGTTCTGCAATAAATTTAAATACCATCATTAAACAAAATGAGAACATACAAATCAACAGTTATATAAAAATAATCATCCCCATATTAGGCAAAATCAATTCTTTATGGAATATGCAAAAAATATCAGATACAGATTGTAAATCTCAAACAAGTCAATCTAGATTTGGGTCTACTTTCGAAAACAGTAGATTTTCATAAAAATAATAAAATGAATAAGGTTTTTTTTTTTTGCTGAGGGTTGCTCATGTACATTACCTTACAAAAAAACAAACTTTACAGAATGTTAAATACTTTATTACATTTTCTCTATAGTATATTACTTCACATCTATAAAATAGTATTGATTTACCATCAACAATTCATAACATTTTAATTAAAACAATCTGCATAATCTACCACCTGGTTTGCAGAGCCACAGTGTAAAAAGGGAGATGGTATTTTAAACTCATCCTCAGCCTAAATGCTTTGCATAATTTACCCCTGGCTATGCTTACTGGACCCTTTAATGACCTCACAAGCAAACAGATTAAATATACATTTGTCGTCTGCTGCTTCATTAAGCACAATAATTGAGAAATACACTAGTTAAAACCACAAAGTTTCATAGTACAATAGTATATAGGCTGCAGCAACTAAGGATTTCAAATGATAAGAATATGTATAAAAATAAATAAGTGTGTACATTGTAAGCTAATGCTGTGGTCCGAATTATTATACAAATGTCTACCATGGTGAACTGTTAGATTATGTTAAGCGGTCTGAAAGCATCTTTCAGAACTACAAATAAATAAACAGGATGTAACAAAGATAAAGTGTTATCATTAATAAAGAGATATAACATTGCTAATGCCAGCAACAATATATCAATCATGTGTAGATATTGGCACAGGCCATTTTACTATTCAATATAATTTTTGTTTTTATTTTAATTTGTAAAAGAATGGTAAGGAATTTGAGGAGGCAAAGACTAGCAAAGAATATGTGTATGAATAAGAAACGTTTCAAACATAAATGTAAACAGAACATTCTAACAATAAAATACAGTTAGCACAAAGATTGCTACTCATTACAGTTCCTTTTCAACCTCTATAATAATAACAGCCTGGCTGATGGAAAAAAAGTCTTGTTACCGAATGCTTGCACTGCATTTTGCTTTAAATTTTAACAAGGGCAAGAATCGAAATCAAATTGCTACATTATTTGCTCATACCTAGGGTAGTCAAATCTCTAACTAATATTGTTACTACACTAAATAATACATTTGAGTAACATCAACTGTTACTTGTTGTATCAGAATTAAACCTACCATGCAGTGATCCAGTTGAGTTTGGACTGCATCCTGCTCAACGCTCTCCATATCCAGAACTGGTAACTCAAAGGACACTTCATCCAAAATCCTTTTAGATTCTATAAGACGCTGTTCAAAATTTGCTGGTTTTTGAAATAATCTAAACTTAGTGGAAACTTCTTGTAGTTTTTTCTGGAATATTACATAATAAAATATAAAGGCAATAGAAACAAGCCATGAAATGCAAACAAGTAATAAAATAACAATAACAAGATAAATGATAAAAAGTATATATTAAGCCAAATCTACATATATTTGAAAAACAGTTTTGTCTTATTTTACTATATCTTAATACCTAGTGCTTTGTCACATAGGACCAGATGTAACTACCACAAGCACATTCACATCTGTGAATGCTGAAGTCATGCTTAAAGGATAAGTTCACCTTTGGGGACACGTTACATGTTCTCCCCTGATTTTAGGTGATGCAACCGCCATCCACTGCCCCCCTCCCTGTGGCAGCAGTTCGAGGAGAAGTTCCCCATACAGGCTGTCACTGTTTGGCTGTTGGCTTGTAGTTCTCAATGAACGACCACAGCACTGTGATCGTTCATTGAGTCTCCCTGTCAAGGAGAATTGGCTTACCCGTATGGGATGTGTGGGTAAGCCTATGCACTGACTGTGTGCAGGAGACCTGCATGGCATCAGCGATCTGCTGATTGCTGGTGCAATGATTTCCAGGCTTCTATGTTGTGCATTTTTTTTTTTACATTTTTTTATCCTTTAAGTCAATGCTCAAGTGCCAACTTGGAGGAATCAAACTAGTTAGGCTTTGATAACCTAATACTGTACATATTCAAGTGATTGCAAATAGAAATTAAAATGTTCTCAATCTCTAAAATAACACACAGGCTGAAAAGGTTGAACTACAGTATGTAACTTTTTTTTTTACACTGTTACATATACTGTATCTCCTACTTTTAACAATATTAAAAATACTTACCTGAGCAATTTCAATCTGCAATAGAACTTTTTTGGACATTTCCTTTCCTTGGATTCTCTTTTTCATCTCATCCAAACTAATCTCATGGCTTAATAACTCCGACTGTATTTTCTAATGGAAAAAAAAGACTAGCATTAGGTTATGTTGCATACAGTTTGTATTATCTAGAAATTAGGTAACAACTAGAAGTAACAATATAGGAAGTTAAAGGTTGACACAGAAAATTATGTTTTGTAGAATTGTATTTTATGAGATTTTTTATAAGTGTAAACTGTATCCTTAGTTGTCTTAATGTATAATGCCTCAAACACCAATGCTAAGGTTGTTTATCGAGGGTGGATCTGAATAGCTGCATAAAAACAGATTGCGTTGTTTGGTTACATTTGGAATGTAGTCTATGCCACATGCCTATTGGGCTCAGTGGGAGCGTAAAAGAGAAGTTTTTTTCATTTTTTTTTAGAAATCATACATACCTAGGTGGATGCAGCATTGGTCTAATGCTGCATCTGTTCCCCACCAGCTCAAAGACTGACAACTGAGCAATCAAAGACCACTGGCTTAGACTCTCAGCAGCTCGCTGGATGGCTGAGCCAGGTGCCAGTCCAAGTAGAGAGTAAACTGCACTCCTGTGATGCACAGGAGAAGTACAGCTAAAGGAGCTTTGACTGTACTTCTCCTTTAAAGGCGCATGTAGATATGTATTATTTTTCAATGATGCATTTGAAAGCAATGCTACTATAAACATACATTCAAATTCAAAACACAGTAAAGACTATGTTTTCCCTGCTTTGCCTGTAATTAAAAGGGATCTCAATAGTACCCTTTGTATCCAAAGCAATGCAATGCAATGTAGTTAAAATGCAGCCTCTGAAGTGCATCCTTGCTATATTGTTAAAATAAATAGAAATCTTAAGAAATTATGCTTCCAATGCTTGAAAGCAATTCCCATGTACATAAGTTGTTTAAAAATAGAAAAGGGGGGGGGGTAATAGACTTTGTTACCATTGAGGTGCCAGCAACCATGCTTAGGTTTCTTTTTAGTCCCATGTGGCTCAAGTCTTCCATGAAAGTCTTACACCCAACAGTTGGCTTTTTAGTCTAATTATCAGTATGGATCACACAAAAATCACCTTCCAATTCCATTTACTGTATGTATTAAACCACTTTGATAAAAGGAGCAAATATAAATCTTTCTAACAAAAACTATTATTATTAGCTTTACATCCTATATTTACATTGGATTTACATCCTAGCAACATTTAATATTTCATCTATACTTTTACTGCATCCTATATAAATAAAGTTCTTTACTTGATGTATTATCAGCAATAAAATTATTTACCATGAATTGTAATATCTACCAAACATTGTGAGGTTGTATTTAAACTCTAATTAAATAACTGTACACAAAAAATATTATTGCTTTGGAAACCTCACATGACACACGAGGAAACTTTTCTCTGTATACAACATTTTGCAGCACATAAAGTCATTTCTACTAACATTATATTTTGTGTATATTCCTGCTATCTTCTGTGCCTGTTGATAAATAGAACATATCTATTCAGAGTTTTTGAAAAGTGTTTACACATTATTTGATTCTGATCAGAGTAGCAAATGTAGCAGTCGGAATCAGAGCTCTGTGACTATAACTGGTGCTGAGGTATGAATTGTGGTCTGTTTATTATTTTCTGGCTTTTTCAGTTTACTGAGTCGTGTATTCTGAATCCATAGCCTCTTCCAAAAGTAATCACTGTTTGTCAGATAAAAATTAATAATTCAGTATGACTTTTTGTCTGCTTAGTACTATTTATTTAGCTTAGCCCACATTCCCTTTTTTGATACTCTCCAATGGGTTTATTTGTTATGGAAGTGCAAAGAGCCAAGATGGTGTGCTAAATACACCTTGTCACAGCAACCAATCACATTTCAGCTTCTGACTGGTTGTTAGGGATTAAAATCATACTTTTTTGCACTGCCTTTCTAAATCATGGTTATGCATGCATACTGTATGGGTGAGAGCATAGTGTTCACCTAATATGCTAATAATTGTCACAGGGTACTTATAATTCTTGGTTTCTTGGTAACTTTTTCTGAAAACAATAATTCAGTCATTGGCCTCTAACAATGAAAAAAAAAGGAGTTCTATCTTTACTCTGACTTACCTGACCCATATGGTTTAGGTCAAGGGTTTTTATAAGCATTTGAGACAGAGTCAGCAAGACAATTAGCATTTTCAGGAGGGGATTAGATTAAAGGATTAGTTCACCTTTAAAAAAAATGTTCTATGTTCTTGTAAAGGGGCCCAATTTCATTAAAATGCACAATCTAAAAATTCAGTAACCTTCATTACACTCACCCCCAGGAAGGCTACTACTTCCGTTCATTATTTCCAAAACCTCATTTACAGTACTGTCCTCTATCCCAATCTCACTTGGTAATGATAAAATACTCCTCTGTGTGATGCCATCATTCCCATGATGCTTTGCTCCAGTTCTCTCCTGTCTTGACTCGCACTCTGTACCTCCCCCCTCCTGTCCCCTGACTGAATGGAGCTCACTTACATGAAGCTAAGTGATATACACAGTGCAGTGTGTTTTCCTGTTTTAGCATGTGCAGCAATCACCTGCTTTCTTGGAGTTCAGTGTGTTTCTCTGCTTTCCTGTAGTTCAGTAATTAGCCATGCTTTACTGGAGTGCAAGAGAGAGAGAAAGAGAGAGAGCGAGAGAGAGAGGGGGGAGAGGGAGAGAGAGAGAGAGAGAGAGAGAGAGAGGGAGAGAGGGAGAGAGGGAGAGAGAGAGAGAGAGGGGGGGAGAGGGAGAGAGAGAGAACACAGAAAACTGAAGAGAGACACAGAGAAATTAAGAGAGATAGAGAAAGGCACAAAGACACACACACAAACAGAAAAAGAAACAGAGAGAGAGAGAGAGAGAGAGAGAGAGAGAGAGAGAGAGATAGAGCTACAGTAGATACAGAGGGAGAGAGCTACAGAGAGAGTAAGAAGACCCCAAACCTTTCCATTAATAATTCCAAAACAACAACAATATAATCATACAAAAACTGGGCCAAGAAGATGGCAAGAATGGAGGAAACCACCAGCACCAAGACGGACATCAAAACCACCACAAAGTAGAGAAATGAAGGACCCTTCTCATCACACTAAGCAACAAACTGATGTGACTAAGCTCAAAAAGTAATAAAGACAGTGACAACCATTCATAATTCTGTTTGTCCCAGGCAATTTGCTCATTACAAGGTATATAAACACAAAATGACATAATTAATTATCAGCAGCTGGAACATTCAGGGTCCAAATGCTTCAGCCTTTGAATCCAAAGTAAATGACCCAGACTTTAAACATAAATTACATGAGATTGACATTCAAATCCTCCTAGTAACATGGACCTAGGCACAGGATGAACCTCTAGTACCTACTGGTTATAGGGAATTCTCTGTCCTGTAGAGAGGGATAGAAACATCAAACAGGGTCAATATTCATGAGGAATATGAATCTAGTACAAGGGGGAGCAACAAGAGAGCATCAGAGCAACAAAAGAGGAGGGAGCCACATCTATATAAGAATGAGCAGTTCAATCCTCACATCTCAGCCTGATATCTACCCCTGTGCAGCATACATTGCCCCACCAGAGTCCCCATACATCAGACCAGATCCCTATGAGGTCTTACAAAATGAGGTCATCCACTTCCAATGTTAAATAATATTTGACAATCCTATTTTGATGTTAGGATAAAGTGCCTTAAGTGCAATGTTTATGAACTGCCACCTGGATTTCAAACCTGATGTCAGTTGATTTAGAAAAAAAAAAAAAAAAAAAAAAAAATATATATATATATATATATATATATATATATATATATGTACAGTATCTCACAAAAGTGAGTACACCCCTCACATTTTTGGAAATATTTTATTATATCTTTTCATGTGACAACACTGAAGAAATGAGACTTTGCTACAATATAAAGTAGTGAGTGTACAGCTTGGTTAATAGTGTAAATTTGCTGTCCCCCTCAAAATAACTCAACACATGCTGCGTATGGTCTGAGCACTGACAGGCTGGCCCCCCACCCCTTCAACCTCTGCAGCAATGCTGGCAGCACTCATACATCTATTTCCCAAAGACAACCTCTGGATATGACGCTAAGCACATGCACTCAACTTCTTTGGTCGACAATGGTGAGGCCAGTTCTGAGTGGAACCTGTCCTGTTAAACCGCTGTATGGACTTGGCCACTGTGCTGCAGTTCAGTTTCAGGGTCTTGGCAATTTTCTTATAGCCTAGGCCATCTTTATGTAGAGCAACAATTCTTTTTGTTCAGATCCTCAGAGAGTTCTTTGCCATGAGGTGCCATGTTGAACTTTTAGTGACCAATATGAGTGAGTGAGAGCGATAACACCAAATTTAACACACCTGCTCCCCATTCACACCTGAGACCTTGTAACACTAACGAGTCACATGACATTGGATAGGGTGGCTAATTGGGCCCAATTTGGACATTTTCACTTAGGGGTGTACTCACTTTTGTTGCCAATGGTTTAGACATTAATGGCTGTGTGTTGAGTTATTTTGAGGGGACAGCAAATTTACACCATTATACAAGCTGTACACTCAATACTTTACATTGTAGCAAAGTCTCATTTCTTCAGTGTTGTCACATGAAATGATATAATAAAATATTTACAAAAATGTGAAGGGTGTACTCACTTTTGTGAGAAACTGTATATATGTACAACTCCTATAAAGTGCTTTAACCACTAGCTGCCCGCCCACTGTCATATGATGGTGGGACGAGGCAGCTCTCATTCTGGGTGGACGTCATATGACGTGACCGCCTTCCTGAGCCACTAGGGACCCGATGCGCGTGCCCGGCAGCCGCGATGTTCGCCGGGCATCCACGATGCCCAGCAACCGAGCAGGACTGTGGATCTGTGTGTTTAAACACACAGATCCACGTCCCATCAGAGAGGAGAGGAGACCGATGTGTGTCCCTTGTACATAGGGACACCGATCGGTCACCTCCCCCAGTCAGTCCCCTCCCCCCACAGTTAGAATCACCTCCCTAGGACACACATTAACCCCTCAATCACCCCCTAGTGTTAACCCCTGTGACAGACCTAGCCGGGAGAGAGACTTTTGGATGGGACTGAATGCCAGCCTCTTGCCGATCGATCGTGGGCCCTGGCATTTGGGGGAACGGTGCTCTTTGTGAGCTGTATGCCTTGGGACCCTTGAGGTGATACTACTGTGGATTCGGGTCCTGGTCCCCCAGGACACACAGACTCTGGAGACCATGGATTTGCCATATTAGAAATAGTGGCTGATTCATAATGTTGGGACAGATACTGTTAGGAGATGCTGATGTAAATTCCAGCACCTGTCTGTCTGTTGCCTGCTAGAATGTGTATTGTAAATAGGTCTCTAGTATGGGATCTAAGAGCCATTAGATCCCCATTGTTGTTTATGTTAATTAACTCTGCCATTGTGATAATGTTGATTGGGTTTTCTGAGCTACAAGACGACCAGTCTGGCCTAAAGGTCATGTCTCAGTCATCTAGGCTGTCTAAAGGGATTAGTTAATTAGCCCATGTTAATTAGGTTAATTGGGTTACAGGTGTATTGTTAGAGTAATATGAGCCGGAGGTATGCACCTCCACTTTTAGTGTATAAAAGAGCCTGTGTTTTCCAATAAAGGAGAGCCTGTGTTTTCCTGGTTGAACTTACATACAGCCTGCCTGGTGTTTGTTCTGAGCTATCACAACTGGGTTAGAACGGCACATAGCTGTAGTTCTAATCCCGGAGCATTGGATGACCGAACAATCAGATGTTGCGATCTGCAATCTGATGCTATAGCTGCAGAGGAGTGTCGGGAGAGTGGAACCGAGCGAGCAAGGGGCGCGATACAACCCCTTCCCTGCCAGTCACATTTACACAGTAATCAATGCATTTTTATAGCACGGATCACTGTATAAATGTGTCTGGTCCCAAAAATGTGTCAAAAGTGTCCAATATGTCCGCCTCAATATCGCAGTCACAATAAAAATCGCAGATCGCCGCCATGACTAGTAAAAAAAAATAAAAATAAAAATGCTATAAATCTATCTCCTATTTTGTAGACGCGTTAACTTTTGTGCAAACCAATCAATATATGCTTATTGCGATTTTTTTTACCAAAAATATGTAGAAGAATACATATCGGCCTAAACTGAGGAAAAAATTTGTTTAAAAAAAAAATGTATATTTATTATAGCAAAAAGTAAAAAATATTGTGTTTTTTCAAACTTGTCCCTTTTCTTTTGTTTATAGCGCAATAAATAAAAAACGCAGAGGTGATCAAATACCACCAAAAGAAAGCTCTATTTGTGGGGAAAAAATGTTAAAAATTGTATTAGGGTACAGTGTAACATGACCGCGAAATTGTCATTCAAAGTGCGACAGTGCTGAAAGCTGAAAAATGGCTTGGGCAGGAAGGGGGTGAAAGTGCCCTGTATTGAGGTGGTTAAATAAGTGCAACAATTGTGATACCAAAAAACTCCACCAGGTGTCTCCACCAGATGTTGATATGTACCAACCAAGTAGATGATATAGATTATATAAATTGTGATACATCAACTAATACAAGTGCTTATATCAAAGTGCTTTGTGTGCAATAAAGTCCAACAAAACTGCCACCAGATATTCCAACTGGGTGCTGATAATTGAGTGCTGTTTTCATAACAATTCCACATTGCTGTGATCAATAATTTTCCTCCACCAACACTATGCGCACAGCCCACTCACCAGATTCATACCACACCAAATACCAGGATGATGATGCTATTTCTGATACTCCTCTCAGCTGGTCACTGGGCCAGTATCAATAGACACAAGATAAGGACTCCCACAAAGGATAGAAAAAGAAAAGGATGCCTCCCATGGTGAAGTACGTTCAACTTATGTAAAATATGCAATAAAAGTTCCACTTACGTTGGATATATATCAACAAATCAGATATGCGCTCCACCTGTGTTCCAAAATGGCGGAAGTGACCTGTCACGCAAGATCCCATCCAATGTGTTTTGTCAGCACGTCTGACGTCAACCAGATGACACATCATTTTTTTTTTATGACTTCACTCACCGTGTACAGCGTGGTTGCAGTTTATATATATATTTTTTGTATATATTGTTTTCGAGTTGAATATCAAATATAAAGTAAAGGTTCCTATCACCCTTGTTAATGTTGTCCACCTACTCATGGAGGGCTGTGGATCTTATTTTAAGCTGCTTTATTCTAGTATTTCCTCTAGGGGGAGACATTCTATATATGGATTAAAGCGGAGGTTCACACAAAAATTGAACCTCCGCTTTTCGGAACCCCCCCCTCCGGTGTCACATTTGGCACCTTTCAGGGGGGAGGGGGGTGCAGATACCTGTCTAAGACAGGTATTTGCACCCACTTCCGGCATAGACTTCCACGGGAGTCTATGCCCCCTCCCGTCCCCACTATGCTGTCTGCTGGGACACACACGGGTCCCAGAGACAGCGGGGACCAATTAGGAAGCGCAGTACGACTCGCGCATGCGCAGTAGGGAACTGGGAAGTGAAGCTGCAGCGCTTCACTTCCTGATTCCCTTACAGAGAATGGCGGCGGCAGCACCCGAGGACCGAGGGATGATTCCGTCTCGGGTGCCGACATCGCTGGACTCCAGGACAGGTAAGTGTCCTTATTTTAAAAGCCAGCACTTTTTTTTTTTTTTCACGGGACTCCCTCTTTAAGGAAGTACTGCTATGAATACCATGTTTTTTAAGCACTTCTGCAGTATAATGTTCTACACCATCCGCGTCAGGGCCCCCCCTCCTCTTTCATAAGGATAGAAGAAGACACTGCCTATTACGAGATGCGGTGTCATCACAATGTCCACATAATGAGAAGGGGCGGGGCATGTAATGAAAAGCAGATGTGATGTGTGTGCTGTCATTTAAAGCTTGGAGATTTTCTACACAGTGTCCAAACCGCAACAGTAACGAGACTCTGAAGCAGCTGACAGAGATCAGCGAGACCGGTTAGGCCAACAGGGTCCACCTCTGGATGACATTTGAACTCATCACACTTTCACCATACTTTGCAAGGCTGGCGTTTTCAATGAGATGGGAGGAATACACTACAATAATGGATCCATGGATTTGATGAGAACCGATAATTGTATTGGTTGTTGATCAGTTGGAGTTCATTGACCTACACCCCTGTTTTATTCAGCACTGTCTGAGATTGGGAGCTTGAGCAAGTCTATACAGTGCGTTTCTGGTACAGTGAGAGGGAGGCTATGGAGGACTGTGTCAATATTTCATGTTTCAAGTGATAATTTCACCACTGTATTCTGTTTATATAACTCTTCTGGACCACTGTTACCAAGTCCTATCCAGTTATTTCTTCATATTATTTACCATTCCACAACAATTATCATTTCTTTACACAGTTTTCCAGCATGGATTGGGAAACTAATTGAACTCATCCCTTTGATCCTCAATTCATTAGTCCAACCCAACTACTTTAAGGTCATCCATACCCTCTCAATAGGTCTTTGGAGCCTGGGGATACAACTACTACATATTTAGTTATAATATTTCCCATTTTTGTAGCAATGGGTGGTCACATACTGAACCTTCCAGAGATGGACCAAATGTTTTTATAGCTCCTATGCTATATATATGTATGATGTTTTTATGATGTTGTTTTTCTACATTTTTGATATCATTAAAATAGTTATTGTTATTTTTGAGTTTCTAGTCATATGCATACTGTGAGATCCCATTCCTTTCTCCTCCCCCTCTATAATATATTATCATCATTGGATGTTTTCTTTCTTTGAAGGCATATATTCCAAAATAAAAAATATATCATATACAGTGCCTTGCAAAAGTATTCAACCCCTTGGCTTTTTACCTATTTTGTTACATTACAGCTTTTAGTTCAATATTTTTTTAATCTGAATTATATGTGATGGATCAGAACACAATAGTCTAAGTTGGTGAAGTATAATTAAGAAAAATATATACATAAAACTATTTTTCAGAAATATAAAACTGATAATTGGCATGTGCGTATGTATTCACCCCCTTTGTTATGAAGCCCATAAAAAGCTCTGGTGCAACCAATTACCTTCAGAAGTCACATAATTAGTGAAATGATGTCCACCTGTGTGTCACATGATCTGTCATTACATATACACACCTTTTTGAAAGGCCCCAGAGGCTGCAACACCAAAGCAAGAGGCACCACTAACCATGAAGACCAAAGAACTCTCCAAACAAGTAAGGGGCAATGTTGTTGAGAAGTACAAGTCAGGGTTAGGTTATAAAAAAATATCCAAATCGTTGATGATCCCTAGGACCACCATCAAATCTATCATAACCAAATGGAAAGAACATAGCACAACAGCAAACCTGCCAAGAGATGGTCGCACACCAAAACTCCCAGACCAGGCAAGGAGGGCATTAATCAGAGATGCAGCACAGATACCTAAGGTAACCCTGGAGGATCTACAGAATTCCACAGCAGAGACTGGAGTATCTGGATAGGACTGGAGTATCTGGATAGGACGACAATAAGCTGTACGCTCCATAGAGTTGGGCTTTATGGCAGAGTGGCCAGAAGAAAGCCATTACTTTCAAGAAAAAACAAAATGGCATGTTTTGAGTTTGCGAAAAGGCATGTGGGAGACTCCCAAAATGTATGGAGGAAGGTGCTCTGGTCTGATGAGACTAAAATTAAACTTTTTGGCCATCAAAGAAAACCCTATGTCTGGTGCAAACCCAACACATCACATCACCCAAAGAACACCATCCCCAAAGTGAAACATGGTGGTGACAGCATCATGTTTGTGGGGATGTTTTTCAGCAGTTGGGACTGGGAAACTGGTCAGAGTTGAGGGAAAGATGGATGGTGCTAAATACAGGGATATTCTTGAGCAAAACCTGTACTACTCTGTGTGTGATTTGAGGCTAGGACGGAGGTTCAACTTCCAGCAGGACAATGATCCCAAACAAACTGCTAAAGCAACACTTGAGTGGTTTAAGGGGAAACATGTAAATGTGTTGGAATGGCCTAGTCAAAGCCCAGACCTCAATCCAAAAGAAAATCGGTGGTCAGACTTAAAGATTGCTGTTCACAAGCACAAACCATCCAACTTGAAGGAGCTGGAGCAATTTTGCAAGGAGGAATGGGCAAAAATCCCAGTGGTAAGATGTGGCAAGCTCATAGAGCCGCAAAAGGTGGCTCTACAAAGTATTGACTTTAGGGGGGTGAATAGTTATACACATTGATTTTTTATGTTATTTTGTCCTTTTTGTTGTTTGCTTCACAATAAAAAAAAAAAAAATCTTCAAAGTTGTGGGCATGTTCTGTAAATTAAATGATGCAAATCCTCAAACAATCCATGTTAATTCCAGGTTGTGAGGCAACAAAACACGAAAAATGCCAAGGGAGGTGAATACTTTTGCAAGGCACTGTATTTTCATCACTTTTGAATAATGAATTATCAGGGTAGGCAGCACCTTGAGTGTCCTAAACTTTCAGTGTATCAATTGTTCTTTGAGGATAAAATCCTTTCTATAGAATACTCGGTGCATTTTTTGCCCCCTTCTTTGTCACTTTTGAATAGGGATGAGCCGAACACCCCCCTGTTCGGTTCGCACCAGAACATGCGAACAGGAAAAAAGTTCGTTTGAACACGCGAACACCGTTAAAGTCTATGGGACACGAGCATGAATAATCAAAAGTGCTAATTGTGCAAAATGACATTTCAAAGGAAAAAAGTCATTTAAAACTACTCGCGGCTATTGCATTGCCGGTCCGACAATACACATAAAAGTTCATTGATAAAAACGGCATAAGAATTCCCCACAGGGGAACCCCGAACCAAAATTAAAAAAAAAAATGACGTGGGGGTCCCCCTAAATTCCATACCAGGCCCTTCAGGTCTGGTATGGATTTTAAGGGGAACCCCGTGCCAAAATTTAAAAAAAAAAGGCGTGGGGTCCCTCCAAAAATCCATACCAGACCCTTATCCGAGCACGCAACCTGGCATGCCGCAGGAAAAGAGGGGGGACGAGAGAGCACCCCCCCTACTGAACCGTACCAGGCCACATGCCCTCAACATTGGGAGGGTGCTTTGGGGTAGCCCCCCAAAACACCTTGTCCCCATGTTGATGAGGACAAGGGCCTCATCCCCACAACTCTGGCCGGTGGTTGTGGGGGTCTGCAGGCGGGAGGCTTATCGGAATCTGGAAGCCCCCTTTAACAAGGGGACCCCCAGATCCTGCCCCCCTGTGTGAAATGGTAAGGGGGTACAAAAGTATCCCTACCATTTCACTAAAAAACTGTCAAAAATGTTAAAAATGACAAGAGACAGTTTTTGACAATTCCTTTATTTAAATGCTTCTTCTTTTTTCTTTCTTTTATCTTCCTTCATCTTCCTCTTCTTCTTCTGGTTCTTCTGGCTCTTCTGGTTCTTCCTCCGGCGTTCTCGTCCAGCATCTCC
This sequence comes from Aquarana catesbeiana, assembly GCF_042186555.1. Lineage (NCBI taxonomy): Eukaryota > Metazoa > Chordata > Amphibia > Anura > Ranidae > Aquarana > Aquarana catesbeiana. The sequence continues at coordinate 331,308,073 of NC_133325.1, forward strand.
TCCGCGGCATCTTCTATCTTCTTCTCCTCGGGCCGCTCCGCACCCATGGCATGGGGGGAGGCTCCCGCTCTTCTCTTCATCTTCTTCTCTTCCTTATCTTCTTCTTCATCTTCTTCTTTTCTTCTCTTCTTCTCTTCTTCATCTTCTTCTCCGGGCCGCTCCGCATCCATGCTGGCATGGAGGGAGGCTCCTGCTGTGTGATGCGTCTCCTCTTCTGATGGTTCTTAAATAACGGGGGCGGGGCCACCTGGTGACCCCGCCCCCTCTGACGCACGGTGACTTGACGGGACTTCCCTGTGACATCACAGGGAATGCCACAGGGAAGTCCCGTCATGTGACGTGCGTCAGAGGGGGGCGGGGTCACCGGGTGGCCCTGCCCCGTTATTTAAGAACCGTCAGAAGAGGAGACGCGTCACACAGCGGGAGCCTCCCTCCATGCCAGCATGGATGCGGAGTGGCCCGGAGAAGAAGATGAAGAGAAGAAGAGAAGAAGAGAAGAAAAGAAGAAGATGAAGAAGAGAAGAAGATGAAGAGAAGAGCGGGAGCCTCCCCCCATGCCATGGGTGCGGAGTGGCCCGAGGAGAAGAAGATAGAAGACGCCGCGGAGGAGATGCTGGACGAGAACACCAGAGGAAGAACCAGAAGAACCAGAAGAAGAAGAAGATGAAGGAAGATAGAAGAAAGAAGAAGCATTTAAATAAAGGAATTGTCAAAAACTGTCTCTTGTCATTTTTAAAATTTTTGACAGTTTTTTAGTGAAATGGTAGGGATACTTTTGTACCCCCTTACCATTTCACATGGGGGGGCCGGGATCTGAGGGTCCCCTTGTTAAAGGGGGCTTCCAGATTCCAATAAGCCCCCCACCCGCAGACCCCCACAACCACCAGCCAGGGTTGTGGGGATGAGGCCCTTGTCCTCATCAACATGGGGACAAGGTATTTTGGGGGGCTACCCCAAAGCACCCTCCCAATGTTGAGGGCATGTGGCCTGGTAAGGTTCAGGGGGGGCGCTCTCTCGTCCCCCCCTCTTTTCCTGCAGCCTGCCAGGTTGCGTGCTCGGATAAGGGTCTGATATGTATTTTTGGAAGGACCCCACGCCGTTTTTTTTTAATTTTGACGCAGGGTTCCCCTTAAAATCCATACCAGACCTGAAGGGTCTGGTATGGAATTTAGGGGGACCCCCACGTCATTTTTTTAAATTATTTTGGCCGGGGTTCCCCTTAATATCCATACCAGACCTGAAGGGCCTGGTATGGAATTTAGGGGGACCCCACGTCATTTTTTTAAAATTTTGGTTCAGGGTTGCCCTGTGGGGAATTCTCATGCCGTTTTTATCAATGAACTTCTATGTTTATTGTCAGACCGGCAATGCAATAGCTGCAAGTAGTTTTAAATGACTTTTTTCCTTTGAAATGTCATTTTGCTGTCAGACTGTTCTAAACACGGGAAACATGCGCCCCTTTACAGGCATAATATAGACACCCCCAGCTACGAAATTTAAAAAGATATTATACTTTTATTGTTTGACTTTAAACATTATTAAAATCACTGCTCCTGAAAAAATGGCCGTTTTTAAAACTTTTTTTTGCATTGATCCATGTCCCCTGGGGCAGGACCCATGCCCCCAAACACTTTTTATGACAATAACTTGCATATAAGCCTTTAAAATTAGCACTTTTGATTTCTCCCATAGACTTTTAAAGGGTGTTCCGCGACATTCAAATTTGCCGCGAACACCCCAAATTGTTCGATGTTCGGCGAACTTGCAAACAGTCAATGTTCGAGTCGAACATGAGTTTGACTCGAACTCGAAGCTCATCCCTACTTTTGAATTAATTTGAGGAGATAGTCTCCAACATGTGTTATTGGATACCTTATTTTTGGTAGATACCTACCCCTCCCCCCCTTTCCCCTTCTCTGGATTTGCTCACTCCCTTCAGACAAAGACCTACGTGCATACAGAAAGAAAAGGACATATTGTCCTCTCTATTGAAAAAAAAAATAGTTAACAGCAAAAGCTTGAAATTGGATAGAGATAGATTTGCCTATACTACCAACAAGGCCTATAGGTGGAACCTTTCCCATAACATTAACAAACAAGAAAATGACCGCAGAAATTATAACACCAATGAGGAAAGTAGTCAATCTGAATCTGAACCCTTACGCAGCGGTGGGCATGGCCTACCACCACGTAGGGGGAGAGGAAGAGGCAGGGGCCAAGGTAGACCTAATAAGGATGGCAGTTCACAGAAAAGGAAGATCAAGGCATTAGAGGACAATACCTTTGGACAATATGGACAATACCTATACATCACAGTCTGAAGATGGAGCAGAAAGGGGTGGTTCATTGGTGGCCGTACATGCCCCCAAAAATGGGGGGGGGACTGCAGGCGCCATAGGGGGAGAAGCAGATGGGGACTCCCTCAGTCCAGCATGATGATAGATGTACACAATCCCCCAACCTCCTACTTCACACATTCTTTCTCCCTGGGTACCAGTGTTTTATGCACTACCAAAGATCCATAAGTCACTGGATGACCCTCCTGGATGTCCTATTATCTCGGGAGTGGGATCACTCCCCGAAAAGATTAGTGAGTATGTGGATAGAATTTTGCAGCCGTTTGTGGGGAACCAGTTCTCATACGTCAAGGACACATCTCATTTGCTTACCCTATTGTATGATTTGACATTACCGGAAGGTTCCCTCTTGGTAACATTGGATATAGAGGCCTTGTATTCCTCTACACCCCATGACAAGGGTTTACAAACTACAAAGAAGATCTTGGACAATAGACCACTGGAAAAAACAGACCACAACATGTTTATTGTGGAATTGTTGGAATTTACCTACCAGGCCCAAGGCATGGCCAAATGTGCCCCAGCATATGCCAACATCTATATGGGAGATTGGGATTTTTGATGGAGGGGGGATGTCGTCATTGTACCTGTCCAAGATTTTGTCCTGGTATAGGTACATAGACGACGTCCTCATGCTGTGGTCAGGTGGTGAGGAAGACTTGAAAGGTTTCATGGACACATTGGGTGTTAATCCATACAATTTGAATTTTACATAAGAATTCAACAAGGAAAGGGTAGCTTTTCTAGATCTGACCATCTTTGTGGACAGAAACGGCCGTGTTGGGTCAAAACTGTACAGAAAACAGACTGCAGTTAATAGCTTATTAATAAGGGTGAGCCGAACACCCCCTGGTTTGGTTCGCACCAGAACATTCGAACAGGCAAAAAATTCAGAAGAACGCACAAAGACCGTTAAAGTCTATGGGACATGAACATGATAAATCAGTCAATGCAAGTTATTGTCATAAAAAGTGTTTGGGGACCCGGGTCCTGCCCCAGGGGACATGTATCAATGCAAAAAAAGTTTTTTGGGGAGCAGTGATTTTAATAATGCTTAAAGTGAAACAATAAAAATGAAATATTCCTTTAAATATTGTGCCTGGGGGGTGTCTATAGTATCTGCTGAGGAAGACCATTCAGAGATCGATACATGTGCAGAGGAGTGGATCCGAGCCTGTAACGTTGCGCATGCCTGATGAAGGGGTCCTGCGTGACTCCGAAACGTTGCACTCTCCTTGTGTTGTGATCATGCAATAAATTACACATTTGGATGCTATCTACGCCGTTCCATGGTGTGCTGGCAAATATTTTCATTGTGACTTGAACCAGTATCCAGCTGGTTGTTGCTGCAGCACCCATATCCGTGAGCTCATCCAGGAATGTGTGCGATGGGAATATGAAGTATTACTTGTGACGTTGCGCAGCCACTGTGATGAGCGAGCAGACCCTCACAATACATGTAACAAGCAAATTTTGTTTTTATATCTAGTAAGTGTCCTCTTTAAGTGGGGTTCTAAATAAAAATTCTGTGAGGGATACATTGGGTGGAGTGGAGATCGTGAAAGGGCAAAATTGAACAGCTGAGTCCTGAGAGAAAGAAAAGACATTTGGGGAGTAAAAATGAAGAGTTCATTTGAGTCTTCCTGACTCATCCTTGAGGTGAGCAGGTAAAATAGCTGCTGGTGGTTTTCACAAGCAATAAGAATTATTGAGAAGCACGGTGATATGATAATAACACTGGAACACTACTATCAAGATTGATATTGATTCATGGGACATTTAATACAAATTTTTTATGAATTTAAATTTTATTGCATGTATACATAGCACTAAGTATAGCATTGAATTATCACTGTAGTAGCGCTGCACTGTGTGTGTGTATGGGCGTCTTTTGGTACACATACACACAGTATATATATAGGTGCCTATAGTGTGCCTGTAAAGTGGCGTGTTTAGGACAGTACCACAGCAAAATGACATTTCTAAAGGAAAAAAGTAATTTAACACTGATTGCGGCTGTAATGAATTGTCGGGTCCTGGCAATATGGATAAAACTCATTGAAAAAAATGGCATGGATCCCCCCAGTCCATTACCAGGCCCTTTGAGTCTGGTATGAATATTAAGGGGAACCCTGCACCAAACTTAAAAAAAAATGGTGTAGGGGTCCCCTCCGAAATCCGTACCAGACCTGAAGCCAATCAGGGTCTCAGCTACTTGCTCCTTGATGATGCACAGACATTACTCAATTTAGATCTTGGTTCTGAGGTTGAGGAAGGTAGGAACATGAGCCTACATACACGGGAGAACACTGGTAAACAACAAATTGGCAGTCATGTTCCCCCAGCGATAGCGTATTTGCCAAGTTGTCTCCAGTGATAATGAGGATGGAAGGGATAATGATGATGATGAGGTCACTGATGCCACTTGGGGGTGACGGATAGAGCAGAGCAGGAAAGTGAGGGTGAGGCACACCCCAAAGAGACAGCCATAATGGAAGCATATAGAGCAGCCACCCTATTCCACGAGATTGTGGAGTTATTATCTCCTGAGCCACTTCCCTCTACTCAGCTGTTTGGGCCTTTTTTTAGCACATGTGCAGCTGATCACACTGTTGCAATTTGCAAACTTTGCCTTAAGCACATCAAAGCCACAGAAAGGGATGCAATTCTGCTCCTCCTCACACCTCATCTTTCTGGTCTACCCCCGCAATACCTCATGACCTCTCAGCAGTCTCCACTAACAGGGATGATGGTATAGCGCAGGGTGTTCCAGGTCCTTGTAGCACATCTGCCAGTAGCACACCACCAGTTGCAGACTACAGCAGGAAAATTACTCTGCCCCATCTGCCGTAGTGAAAAAAAAATACAGTCACTGCCACACACATGCCCAGCATCTAAATTCAAGCTTGTCAAAGCTGCTAGCTTTACAACTCCTGCTTTTCCATCTGGTGGATTCTGCCCCTTATGTGAATTTGCAGAATGTGCTATATCACAATGGCAGGTTCCCAGTCACAATTTCTTTTCATGTAAGCCTATTTCAGCTCTCTACCATCATGTGGAAGGCAATGTTGTGGCATTGTTGAGCAAGGCAGTCAGCCACAAGGTTCACATTACTGCTGCCATGTGGTCCAGAAAGTATGGTCAGGGACGATATATTTAGTTCTCAGCACACTGGGTAACTTTGCTAGCAACTCAGAAAGATGCAAGACAGGGCTCAGTGCTGCAGCTTGTTGTGCCACCATGTCTCCATAAAGCTAGTGGTGATGATGCAGGATTTGTCAGCTCCACCCCCTCCCTCAGGCCCAGAGGGGGTTTACACCATGCCAAATGGATCCAGGAATGGTGGTGTGTGATAATGGCACAGACCCCCTGTCTGACCTTAGATAGGGAAAGTTGACACATGTGCCATGCCTGGCACATGCCCTCAATTTGGTGATACATTTTTTAAATAGGTACGCAGGGTTGGAAGATCTGCTGAAGCAGGCCAGAAGAGTCTGTAGCCATTTACGGCGGTCATACACAGCCAGTGCTCGGCTGACTGAAATTCAATGGGAATTCCACCTGTGACACAATCTCTGTTGTGTTCCTGCTGGAGCAGACTCTGCATGCCATTATGAACAGGGCACTCGAGACAGAGCAGCGGGAGGAATTGGAGGACTTCCTTTCCTCTCAAGCCCACTTTATGCAGACACCATTTTTCCTACGCCACAGAACACACAGGAGGAGAGGGAGGAGGAGGTGGATTCTGGCAGCTTTGGAGGCATTGAAGCAGAGCAAGACATGTGTCAACCCTTAACAGATGTTTTTCCATTCCTAGAACCCTTGGGAGTAGTACATGGCCAGGAGGGGGCACTTCCAGATGCTGTAATTCTCAGTAACCAGTGGGCATGGGCATGGGCATGGGCTCCCTCATTCTTCAAAGCTTGCGAAAGGACCCGAGAATATGTGGCATCAAGGAGGGATCATATAAGGAATAGAAGGATCATAGAAGGATCAAGATAGGTTGGCAACCCTCCTTTACCACAGTTACAAGGGGAAAGTCTCAGAACTCATCCCATCCCTACAGAGGAAGCAGAAGATGATCTCTTGAGGACACCTTAAAGAGGAGTTTATGTAATGCTTTTCCTGACTCTGGTAGGTTACAGTCTGGTGGAAAACGTCATTTTGAGGCTTCTATTGGTCAAGAGAGGAGCGGTGGAGAAGAGGATCACCTCAGTGATGCCTTTCAAATTATTTTTAGTCCTCAGCATCCAGGTTTGTCAGCTTCCACATCTCATAGACAGCGTCTTCATCATAAGGTGGGAAATTATCTAGGGGCGGAAACAGATATGGAGAGCTTTCCAGTTTACGATCCGCTGGGTTACTGGGTCATGAGAATAGACCACTGGCAGGAACTTGCCCAGTATGCAATAGAGCTGCTGGGCTGCCCTGGTACCAGTGTGCTTTCCAAACAGGCATTTAGTGCTGCCAAAAGTTTTGTGACAGATAAGAGAGCATTTCTGTCCATAGACTCTGTGGACATTTATCAAAATGAATCAGTCCTGGATTTGCAGCAGCTACCAAACCCCTGATACTGATGTCACTAAATGAGTGCTTTCCAGATCTGTGAATTCCAGAATTCAGCATCAACTATTTATCACTTTCATATTGTTGTTACTTGAAATAGTTTTCCACTACAAAGATCTAGCCTTTTGTTTTCCCTTATCACATCTCGCATTGGTTGTAAACAGGAGCCTTCTTTGAATCCTCCAATCAGGAGACAGAATGAGATTTACCGTTACTTGATGTACCTCCCTGGTGATTGCTATACACCATGCCATGGCACCTTCCAACTGGACCTCTACCAGGTTTCCCCCTAGCTGATCTGACCAGTGCAGGAGAGCCAGGCGGATTGCCTGAAGTTCCAAAATATTTGGGTAATGTCTCCTCTGATGGGAACCAGGTCCCCTGCACTGACAGGTGACTCCAGTTTTCTTCCTATTCTGATCAGCTGGAGCCCATCATTAGTACCTTTCAGGAAAAAAGGGGAGGACAGATTTCCTTGTCTTCAACCACATTGGAGTCATCCACCATTTAAGAGATCATAGAGTGCCAAGACATAGAAACATTAAAGCAGAACTCCGGGATTTTCAAAAAATCCCCCATTAGTACACTACCCACACACAAAACACTAAACAGTTCTTACATTTGTAAAATGTCTTATCATTTAAGAGATATGTCTTCAGCCTGCAAGCCATACATAACACACGGTATGATAGGTTACAGCCTTATAAATGCAAACCAGTGCAGCGTGTCAGGGACCACCAGAGCCAAATGTCAGGGACCACCAGAGTTGAATGTCAGGGACCACCAGAGCCAAATTACAGGGACCACCAGTGCCATATGTCAGGGACCACCAGAGTGGAATGTCAGGGACCACCAGAGCAGATTGTCAGGGACCACCAAAGCAGAATGTCAGGGACCACAATGCCAAATGTCAGGGACCACAAGCGCCAAATGTCAGGAATCACCAGGGCCGAATGTCAGGGACCACCTGGGCCGAATGTCAGGGACCACCAGGGCCGAATGTCAGGGACTACCAGAGCCAAATGTCAGGGACCACCAGAGCCGAATATCAGGGACCACCAGAGCTGAATGTCAGGGACCACAAGTGCCGAATTTTTGGGACCACCAGAGCCAAATGTCAGGGAACACCAGAGCCGAATGTCAGGGACCACAAGTGCCAAATGTCAGGGACCACCAGAGCTGAATGTCAGGGACCACCAGAGCTGAATGTCAGGGACCACCAGAGCTGAATGTCAGGGACCACAAGTGCCGAATGTCAGGGAACACCAGAGCCGAATGTCAGGGACCACCAGAGCCAAATGTCAGTCCCACCAGTGCCTCATATCAGTGCCTCATACAAGTGCCTCATATCAGTGCCTTATACCAGTGCCTCATACCAGTGCCTCATACCAGTGCCGAATGTCAGGGAACACCAGAGCCGAATGTCAGGGACCACCAGAGCCAAATGTCATTCCCACCAGTGCCTCATATCAGTGCCTCATACAAGTGCCTCATATCAGTGCCTTATACCAGTGCCTCATACCAGTGCCTCATGTCAGTCCCTCATGTCAGACCCACCAGTGCAGAGCGGGGATTATTATCAGTATAGATACCCTTTAAATGTGCTAAATACATTCTAGGAGCACCTTCACTCCGCCCCCGCCTGCTATCTCTGTCCAGAGTGGGAATTTTTATCAGTAATCACTTGTATGACACAGCGGGGATGTCCCCGCACAATTGGCACAGTGCGCTGTCAATCATAATGGCGGGAGGGGGGGCATAGGTGATCTATGTTCTCGTATACTATACCTGACTCAGCGGGACATCCCCGCTGTATCATACAAGTGATTGCTGATAATAATCCCCGTTCTACAAGGAGATAGCAGGCTGGGGGCGGTGCAACGGGGGGGTGGAGTGGAGGGGCAGACCACCAGGCAGGGAGGAGGAGGGAGGAGAGAGAAGAAAGACACCTCCTCCATGGGTGGCACAGACTGGGGGCTGGGAGACCCCCTCCGCCCACTACAGGAAATAGAACTCCCTGCTCGACTTTCAGAAGACTACAAGGGAGCATGCCAGACCGCTGGCTGAGCTGAGGAGAGGGATAGCAGCCAGTGGTCTTACAAACAGAATGTCAACAGGCAATAACATTTTTTTAGCAAGTTCAGCAGCCTATCCTATTACAGAGGAACTACAGAGCTCAGAAGAACATGGATGGCAAAGTTGGTGAAGACAGGAGATCAGCAACAAGGATATGGAACCACTAAAAATCTAGTTGCATCATGCAGAGAGCTGCACATCAGTGACCATCACCTTCTAACACTGGAAAAAAAACCTGAAGAGTTTCCTGAGTAGGAGGGGTTATATACTGTAGAGGGACTTTCTGTCTGTATCTTTGGCCAGTGTCCATTCACCTATGGTTGGCGCATAACCATGGTAGTCATAATTTACAGCCTGTTCTGTGTCCCGTGATGTACAAAAAATACATTAATTTTGGAGCTATGCTACTAAAACAAGTGCATATACCTATTTCTGATGGTACACCCAACTCCTCCCCCCTGCTGAGTGCTCCCATAGGTAGCTACTTCCCATGGGGACACTCGTGCATGCTTGATCCCCCTATTCAGACACACAATGTGCATGAGAGCAGAATCTCAGCCAGCTCTGTCCCTCCTCACTGGGCAGATTCAAGCAGTTTTCTATGATGGCACTCAACAGAGGGAGGAGCTAAAAGTGCCAACGGGGGGGACATGAGAGGACAGGATCAGGGCTGCTCTGTGCAAAACCATTTCACAGAGCAGGTAAGTATAGCATGTTTATTATTTTAACTAAAAAAATTGAAACCTTTACAATAGCTTTAAGATACTCTCCATGTAGATGTACACTAAATCCAAGCCCTTTTGAATTAAAGGTCCATTGCTTTTGTGATATAAACAGTTTACCACTGTTTATTCCATTACAACAAAAACTAGATTTAGTTTTGTATTTCAAACTTAGCATGACAAGACTAAAAATAGAGGTAACAACTCATGAATTAACCTTGTACCTAGAAATATCATGGAAGTTTTCAGTATTAAAAATAGGATGTCAAAATGGATGAATCATGCCTGCAGTGATACAGTACAATTTGTGCAATAATATATGCAGTACCTTGGCTGAATTTAACATTTACTATAAATATTCAGTTGACAGTTTAGGTGATTGCAGGTAATATTAGACTGGTTTATTAAATCTAAATAACATTAAAAATGCTCACACTCTTGGTAAAACAAAAATGTTAGTTGAAAGGAAAAATAAATAGTAATTGATTACAAGGGGGCATAAACACAGGTGAGGAATACCTATTAACCTTGACTATTTATACAATATTTCCAAATGTAAAACCTCTGTTTGGGAACAAACATATATTAAACCTATTTAACCACCTTGGTGGTATTCCCGAGTATGGCTCGGGGTGAGATTTCAGTACCATTAGCGGTAACCCCAAACCACACTCGGGATTGCTTCACTGGATCCTGGAAGAGGTTACTTACCTTGTCACCATGATCCTACAATGTGCTCCCGCTGTGTACGGCGGCCAGATCCTCCTCTTGATCCTCTGTGTGTTCCAGCTTCCTTTCTCTGCGAGCGTCGCAACGCAGGAGGGGTGGAACCGGAGGCATATTCAAAAAGTATAAACCACAGCACACACCATATATTGTAATCTTATTGGATTACATTACTGTATCTAATACATTTACCTCAGTTTGCCCCCAGTGCTTTATCCAGTGCCCTTGCCTGCAATTTTACTGTACTTTCTGCCTGGAAACTGCAGAACGACCATAGCATCAAAAAACCATGCCTCTACCTCAAAAGCGGTTTATGACATGCTGGAAAACAGTGATAGCGATACAGAATCACTTGCAGAATTGAGTGATAGCGATTCATGGGGAAGTTCATCATCAGACACAGAAAGTGATTGCTGCGACGATTCTGCAACTGACATCAATGATGTGCAGACTTGGTGCTCTATCGACTGCGGTACGGATCACAAAGTGCCCCCAAGATTCCCATTTACTGGAGTACCTGGTTTTAAAGTGGATGTTTGTAAAGTTTGTAGAATTCACCTCCGTAACATTTCTAAAATTCGCAGCATTTTAACAAATGAAACCACCAAGCTCCTCATTCACTCCCTTTTTATCTCATGCCTTGACTATTGCAACTCCCTTCTCATTGGCCTGCCTCTCCATAGGCTTTCCACTCTTCAGTCTATCATGAATGCTGCCGCCAGACTTATCCACCTTACCAACCGCTCAGTGTCTGCCAACCCTCTCCTCCAATCCCTACACTGGCTCCCAATCGCCCAGCGAATTCAAAAATTCAAAATACTAACCACAACATACAAAGCCATTCACATCACTAATCTTGTCTCCAAATATCACCCAAATCGTCCTCTCCGCTCTTCTCAAGACCTCTGTCACGGAACGTCCAACACTCCGCTTGAGTGCTTCCGTCATATACCACTTCCTCCCAGTCTGTATACAGATATCAGATATTCCAACCTCTCTGAGCACAAAACAAGGCGACACTTGCTTGTTGCTAACAGGAACTCACTTTATTTAGAATCAAAATTACAAGACTTTATATGCCGTTGGAACCTCCTCTAACAATACAACTGTAACCTAATTAACCTAATTAACATGAGCTAATTAACTAGTCCTTCATACAGCCTAGGTGACTGAGACATGACCTATTGCCCAGACTGAGTTAATTATCACAGGACATTTTCTCACAATAGCAGCAGCTCCAATAGGAGTCGTCCCGTCTCCTACATTGTATAGAGGACAATGTGATCAGCTCATTCAATTAACATAAACACAGGTAGTTGGAGTTGATGACACCAGCATCTCCTCACAGGATGTGTCCCAACAGTATGAATCAGTCTTATCAGCAGGGGGCTGCTGGAAGAGTCCCCCCTCCCTCTTCAGGGACACAAATCCCAGATGACCACAGCAAGGAGTCCCCAACAGAATCAAACAACATACAATATATACATATATACACGACTGAGTCCGATTAGTACAGTTCAGACTGGATTTCTAATTCACCTCTAGGGATGAGCCGAACACCCCCCTATTCGGTTCGCACCAGAACATGCGAACAGGAAAAAAGTTCGTTCGAACATGCGAACACCGTTAAAGTCTATGGGACACGAACATGAATAATCAAAAGTGCTAATTTTAAAGGCTTATATGCAAGTTATTGTCATAAAAAGTGTTTGGGGACCTGGGTCCTGCCCCAGGGGACATGGATCAATGCAAAAAAAAGTTTTAAAAACGGCCGTTTTTTCAGGAGCAGTGATTTTAATAATGCTTAAAGTCAAACAATAAAAGTGTAATATCCCTTTAAATTTCGTACCTGGGGGGTGTCTATAGTATGCCTGTAAAGGGGCGCATGTTTCCTGTGTTTAGAACAGTCTGACAGCAAAATGACATTTTGAAGGAAAAAACTCATTTAAAACTACCCGCGGCTATTGCATTGCCGACAATACACATAGAAGTTCATTGATAAAAACGGCATGGGAATTCCCCAAAGGGGAACCCCGAACCAAAATTTAAAAAAAAAATGACGTGGGAGTCCTCCTAAATTCCATACCAGGCCCTTCAGGTCTGGTATGGATATTAAGGGGAACCCCGGCCAAAATTAAAAAAAAAAAATGACATGGGGTTCCCCCTAAATTCCATACCAGGCCCTTCAGGTCTGGTATGGATTTTAAGGGGAACCCCGCGCCAAAAAAAGAAAAAAAAAACGGCGTGGGGTCCCCCCAAAAATCCATACCAGACCCTTATCCGAGCACGCAACCTGGCAGGCCGCAGGAAAAGAGGGGGGGGACGAGAGTGCGGCCCCCCCTCCCTCCTGAACCGTACCAGGCCACATGCCCTCAACATTGGGAGGGTGCTTTGGGGTAGCCCCCCAAAACACCTTGTCCCCATGTTGATGAGGACAAGGGCCTCATCCCCACAACCCTGGCCGGTGGTTGTGGGGGTCTGCGGGTGGGGGGCTTATCGGAATCTGGAAGCCCCCTTTAACAAGGTGACCCCCAGATCCCGGCCCCCCCCCTGTGTGAAATGGTAAGGGGGTACATAAGTACCCCTACCATTTCACGAAAAAAGTGTCAAAAATGTTAAAAATGACAAGAGACAGTTTTTGACAATTCCTTTATTTAAATGCTTCTTCTTTCTTCTATCTTCCTTCATCTTCTGGTTCTTCTGGCTCTTCTGGTTCTTCTGGTTCTTCCTTCGGCGTTCTCGTCCAGCATCTCCTCCGCGGCGTCTTCTGTCTTCTTCTCCTCGGGCCGCTCCGCACCCATGGCATGGGGGGGAGGCTCCCGCTCTTCTCTTCTTCTCTTCTTCTCTTCTTCTTTTCTTCTTTTCTTCTCTTCTTCTCTTCTTCTCTTCTTCTCTTCTTCATTTTCTTCTCCGGGCCGCTCCGCAATCCATGCTGGCATGGAGGGAGGCTCCCGCTGTGTGACGGCGCTCCTCATCTGACAGTTCTTAAATAACGGGGGGCGGGGCCACCCGGTGACCCCGCCCCCCTCTGACGCACGGTGACTTGACGGGACTTCCCTGTGGCATTCCCTGTGACGTCACAGGGAAGTCCCGTCAAGTCACCGTGCGTCAGAGGGGGGCGGGGTCACCGGGTGGCCCCGCCCCCCCCGTTATTTAAGAACTGTCAGACGAGGAGCGCCGTCACACAGCGGGAGCCTCCCTCCATGCCAGCATGGATTGCGGAGCGGCCCGGAGAAGAAAATGAAGAAGAGAAGAAGAGAAGAAAAGAAGAAGAGAAGAGCGGGAGCCTCCCCCCCATGCCATGGGTGCGGAGCGGCCCGAGGAGAAGAAGATAGAAGACGCCGCGGAGGAGATGCTGGACGAGAACGCCGGAGGAAGAACCAGAAGAGCCAGAAGAACCAGAAGATGAAGGAAGATAGAAGAAGCATTTAAATAAAGGAATTGTCAAAAACTGTTTCTTGTCATTTTTAACATTTTTGACACTTTTTTCGTGAAATGGTAGGGGTACTTATGTACCCCCTTACCATTTCACACGGGGGGGGCCGGGATCTGGGGGTCACCTTGTTAAAGGGGGCTTCCAGATTCCGATAAGCCCCCCGCCCGCAGACCCCCACAACCACCGGCCAGGGTTGTGGGGATGAGGCCCTTGTCCTCATCAACATGGGGACAAGGTGTTTTGGGGGGCTACCCCAAAGCACCCTCCCAATGTTGAGGGCATGTGGCCTGGTACGGTTCAGGAGGGAGGGGGGCTGCACTCTCGTCCCCCCCTCTTTTCCTGCGGCCTGCCAGGTTGCGTGCTCGGATAAGGGTCTGGTATGGATTTTTGGGGGGACCCCACGCCGTTTTTTTTTTTTTTTTGGCGCGGGGTTCCCCTTAAAATCCATACCAGACCTGAAGGGTCTGGTATGGAATTTAGGGGGAACCCCACGTCATTTTTTTTTTAAAATTTTGGCCGGGGTTCCCCTTAATATCCATACCAGACCTGAAGGGCCTGGTATGGAATTTAGGGGGACCCCCACGTCATTTTTTTTTTTAATTTTGGTTCGGGGTTCCCCTTTGGGGAATTCCCATGCCGTTTTTATCAATGAACTTCTATGTGTATTGTCGGCAATGCAATAGCCGCGGGTAGTTTTAAATGAGTTTTTTCCTTCAAAATGTCATTTTGCTGTCAGACTGTTCTAAACACAGGAAACATGCGCCCCTTTACAGGCACACTATAGACTCCCCCCAGGTACGAAATTTAAAGGGATATTACACTTTTATTGATTGACTTTAAGCATTATTAAAATCACTGCTCCTGAAAAAACGGCCGTTTTTAAAACTTTTTTTTGCATTGATCCATGTCCCCTGGGGCAGGACCCAGGTCCCCAAACACTTTTTATGACAATAACTTGCATATTAGCCTTTAAAATTAGCACTTTTGATTTCTCCCATAGACTTTTAAAGGGTGTTCCGCGGCATTCGAATTTGCCGCGAACACCCCAAATTGTTCGCTGTTCGGTGAACTTGCGAACAGCCAATGTTCGAGTCGAACATGAGTTCGACTCGAACTCGAAGCTCATCCCTATTCACCTCACAAAGAGTATTGTTCCATTGAAAATCCAGGGCCCATAATCAAAAGGCAAGAGGCTTGCATTCAGTCCTCTCCAACAGCCTCTGTCCCGGCTAGGTCTGTCACAACCTCCTTCTCTCAAGCTCTCTCGTCTCCTCCTCTCATGCTCATCTCCAGAATTTCTCCAGAGCCTCTCCCATCCTCTGGAACTCGCTACCTCCACCTGTCCGGCTATCCCCTACTCTTGCTACCTTCAGGCGATCCCTGAAAACGTATCTCTTCAGGAAAGCCTATCGTTTCTCTAACTAATCTTTTACCACTTCCATCAGCTCATTCCCCACAGTTACACCCTATTAGATTGTAAGCTCTTCTGAGCAGGGCCCTCTTAATCCTCCTGTATTTTATTGTATTATAACTGTATTGTCTCCCTTTTATATTGTAAAGCGCAAACTGTTGGCGCTATATAAATCCTGTATAATAATAATAATGTTGAAGATGGCAACCCCTTGGCATACCTCCAACTATTTTTAACCAATGAGGTTATTGAAAAAAACAGGTTGCCAGGAGCAACAAGCTGCTACACCTCGGAGGTTTTCAAGGAGCAGAAAGTGGGAACCAGTGACCAAAGAGGACATCTGGAAATTTCTGGGCCTAATAATTCTTCAGGGAGTGGTGGGGATACCCCTGCAGAAGTGGTATTGGATAACCAATAAATTACTAGCCACTCCATTCTTTGGCACGGTCATGTTGGAGTACAAATTTTCCCTGATAATGAAATATTTGCACTTTGAAAATAATGAAGCATTTGACGAAACTACTCATCCAGCCCCCAAACTCAAGAAGATTTGGGAGGTATATCAGATGATTATGAAAAATTTCCAATAGAGCTATGTGCCAGATAGAGACATCAGCATAGATGAAAGTCTATATATAGCATCAAAGTGGGCACGATTTGGCATAAAATCTTTCGTGCTATGTGAATTGAGCACTGGTTATATTTGGAATTCTGTCCTATACGCCGGTAAAGAAACCAAATTCAACCCAAAATACAGTCATTATGGAATGGCAACCTCTTTAGTTCTTTCATTGATTGAGCTATTGCTGAATCAGGGCCTTTGTGTAACCACAGACAATTTTTACACATCTCCTGAACTCTATGAGTTCCATCTACAAAACAAAGCGGATGCCTATGGAACCGTTAGGGCTAACCGGCGTGACATGCCGCCAACTTTTGGCAATAAGAAGCTCAAGACGGGAGAAATGGTTCCCTGGCAGAAAGGCAAAATGATGGCACTGCGATGGCGTGACAAAAAAGATGTGTGCCTAATGAGTACAGTCCATAACACCTTTCTTGTCATGGTACACACAAAAGGTGGGAAAGACATCATGAAACCACAAGTTGTTATAGACTACAACAACACCATAGGAGGTGTTGACAGAGCCGACCAGGCAATGACATTTTATCCAGCCATGAGAAAACAACAAAAAAATATTATAAGAAGATCTTCAGGCATCTTCTTGAACAATGTCTATGGAATGCCTTCATTCTACTAAAAAAAAAAAGAGTGACAAGCCTGTGGTTCATGCTGACTTTGTTTGGAAAGTTGCAGAACATATGTTGTCAACCCGGAACGTCTGACTGGTCGTCGACTTTATGGACCACATCCCACCAACTGAAAGGAAGAACCAGAAGAACCAGAAGAAGAAGAAAATGGAGGAAGAAACCGAAGGAAGATAGAAGATAGAAGAAAGAAGAAAGAAGATAGAAGAAAGAAGAAGCATTTAAATAAAGGAATTGTCAAACCTGTCTCTTGTCATTTTTAACATTTTTGACAGTTTTTTTGTGAAATGGTAGGGATACTTTTGTACCCCCTTACCATTTCACACAGGGGGGAGGGCCGGGATCTTGGGGTCCCCTTGTTAAAGGGGGCTTCCAGGTTCCGATAAGCCCCCTGCCTGCAGACCCCCACAACCACCGGGCAAGAGTTGTGGGGATGAGGCCCTTGTCCCCATCAACATGGGGACAAGGTGTTTTGGGGGGCTACCCCAAAGCACCCTCTCAATGTTGAGGGCATGTGGCCTGGTACGGTTCAGGAGGGGGGGCGCTCTCTCTCCCCCCATCTTTTCCAGCGGCTTGCCAGGTTGCGTGCTCAGATAAGGGTTTGGTATGGATCTTTGGGGGGACCCTACGCCGTTTTTTTTTAAATTTTGGCACGGGGTTCCCCTTAAAATCCATACCAGACCTGAAGGGTCTGGTATAGATTTTGAGGGGGACCCCACGCCATTTTTTAAAAAAAATTTTGGCCGGGGTTCCCCTTAATATCCATACCAGACCTGAAGGGCCTGGTATGGAATTTAGGGGGACCCCCACATCATTTTTTTTTTTTTATTTTGGTTTGGGGTTCCCCTGTGGGGAATTCCCATGCCGTTTTTATCAATGAACTTTTATGTATATTGTCGGACTGGCAATTCATTAATAGCCGCGAGTAGTTTTAAATGACTTTTTTTCCTTTGAAATGTCATTTTGCTGTCACTGTTATAAACACAGGAATTATGCGCCCCTTTACTGGCATACTATAGACACCTCCCAGGTACAAAATTTAAAGGGATATTATACTTTTATTGTTTCACTTTAAGCATTATTAAAATCACTGCTCCCGAAAAAACAGACGTTTTTAAAACTTTTTTTTGCATTGATCCATGTCCCCTGGGGCAGGACCCAGGTCCCCAAACACTTTTTATGACAATACCATGAATATAAGCCTTTAAAATGAGCACTTTTGATTTCTCCCATAGACTTTTAAAGGGTGTTCTGAGGCATTCAAATTTGCAGCGAACACCCCAAATTGTTCGCTGTTCGGCAAATTGGCGAACAGCCAATGTTCGAGTCGAACATGAGTTCGACTCAAACTCGAAGCTCATCCCTATACCTGGGATGTCTACTAGACTCTTGTTTGGACAGATTTAAGTGAGTTATTCCTAAGAATTAGAGGCCTACAATATAAAACGCCAAATTTCCATGCAAAATAATTGTACCTATTTCAGCACCTAAAATCCGACATAATCTTAATGCCAGGGAGGTTAAAACAAGTGCATTATAAAAATAGCCAGCTACCCACTGCAAACTAGACATGTGCATTCGTTATCGTCTGAATGCATTTTAGTCCGAATTTTGTGGATTTTTGTGTTTATTTTAATAAAATGATAACGAACGCGCAGAGTCCGAAATCCGAAAGATCCGAAATAAAAAAATGCTTTATTTTTGTATCCATTATATTTTCGTATCATTGCAACAACAGTTCGATATAGATAGATAAAAGATTCGACATGACCGTGACAATAGCGGTCTGTGTCTATAAAACCTGCGGTCGAATAAGCCTAACCTAACTCTATTAGGCCAAGATTTTTCGACATAGAGAGAAAAGATTTTACATTATAGAGACAATAGTAAAAGAGCTGTAAGTGGTCGCTGCTGGAATGGGTAAAATGATGATGATGAATGTTTTTGGCTGATTGTAACCAAAGAGGAGGAGCAGTAAAATAGCTAGAACTTAAATACACACTTAAGTACACTCGATACAATCAAAAATATGTATAATACCGTTTGACATGAAGATTCGACGAAGCAGCTAAAAACATACGATCGTCGCGAGCAGACATTTACGGTCAAATGCTCCCCCCATAGGCTATAGAAGAATTCTAATGTTGTTTGACTAGTAATTATAATTAATAACTATAATTATTACTAGTCAAACAACATTAGTGAGCGGAGCTTTCGACCAGAAATGTACGATCTCTGCGTCGTACAGTTTAGCTGCTTCGTCAAATCTTCTTAGAACATCCGACAGACACCATAAGCCTTCAATTGACAGATTCAACCTTAATTAATTTGGATTTTCGTACAAATGCATTTTTTAACAAAACAAAATAAATAAAAATGAATTTCGGGATAACTAAATAAATTTATTTTTCGTACGAAACCGAAATTCTGAAATGAAATATATGCAAGGGCCTGTCTGATTGCATACAAATTGAAACTCTTAAGGTTTGACCTCATATTATATGTTTTTGGTAAATCTGAAGACAAAAATCTGCAGAAAATCTAATGCAGGCATACCCCACTTTTAAGTACACAATGGGGTTTATTTACTAAAGCTGGAAAGTGCAAAATCAGGCTCACTTCTGCCTAGAAACCAATAAATTACCAGGTTTTATTACCAAAGCTTAATTGAGCAAGCTGGGGTTAGAAGCTCACTGGTTTCTATGCAGAAGTGAGCCTGATTTTGCACTTTCCAGCTTTAGTAAATAAATCCCATTGTGTACTTAAAAGTGGGGTATGCCTGTAGTGTGTATGGGGCTTAAGAGACAGAGAAAGGAGCATAACGCAAGAAGAAAACAAGTACTGGTCAAAAGGATCATTCTACCAAAAAGTGCAGAAGTCTACCAGTTCAAAAACAAGTAAGTAAAAATCCAATAGGCAGTAAAATGCTTTCATCTGCACTCCAGGTATGATCTTACTTGCATACTTGCATTGGTCTAGCTCTAGCTTGTAAGTATGCTTATTTCATACCTGAGGGTCCACTGTGAATGACAATCACTATATTAGTTATTCATGTCTGAAATCTCATTGCTTCAGACATGAGGAATGGTCTTTCAGGTGGTAAAGATGTACTGTTTGCGCAATAAAACTTTCTGAAGGAAGTTATACTACCAGAGTGCAGCCATATGTTCCTTATCTACTCACTGCAGTGGTTGGTGCTTCTACATTATTGTGGTCTTCCAAGTCCATTGTCAAGCGGCTGCCCCACTACACACTGACCACAGAGGAATGCTCGCTCAGAACTGCTGCCATGCACAGAATGCCTTGTGGTTTTTTTTCAGCGAATACAATGTATTCTTTGAATGGATGAGATGGAGTGGAGTAGTGGCGATGTCATGATCTCCACCTTATCCAATCAGAGAATGGCTGCCCTAGGGTCACACTCTGACATCATATGATGTCCTCCCAAAACAATAGGATTCCTGCCCGGCCGTCATTTAACAATGGCCCAGTTAATGTCACTGGTGATGTCAGTGGCAGTTAGTCAGTTCCCTCCTGCGTCTGTTAGTGTCAGATTGCTCACAGCACTATCGCAGTCCCGTTATAAGTCGATGATCACTGCCTGCCATTAGTAGTATAACAAATGAATTCCAGTATATATACCATAGTTTGTAGGAGCTGTAACTTTCACGCAAATCAATCAATGTACACATATTGGGATTTTTTTTTACCAAAGACATGTAGCAGAATATATTTTGTCCAAAATTTATGAAGAAATGTGTTTTTTTTAAATTTATATTGGACATGTTTAATAGCAAAAAGTAAAAAACCATTTTTTTTGTTTCAAAATTGTTGGTCTTTTTTTATATATATCACATCAAATAAAAACCCCAGTAGTGATCAAATACCACCAAAAGAAAGCTCTTTTAATGTGAAAAAAATAATACAAATTTTGTTTGGGTACAGCATTGCATGACCGTACAATTACCAGTTAAAGTAGCGCAATGCAGTATAGCAAAAAATGGCCTGGTCATAGGGGGAGTAAAATCTTCCGAAGCTAAGGAGAACCCATTAGGATAGCTATTACCTGCACCAGCGAAGACTTCCAACCTACACTGGAAGGGAGGGACTTTAAAACGTAACACTAAGCCACAAAATGGTCCAGCAAATTATATCAATCTTTCTCTCTGCTTTTTAAAGGGGAACCAAATTCAATAATTTAACTGTTTCTCAAAACAGTTACATTCAAGACATGACTATAAAGATAACTGCTTCAGCTATTTCAGCTATAGTGTGCTTATGTTAGCTATGGATAGTTATGGATAGTGTCATAGCTGATTGCATTTGTAGCACCATGGCAACTGCCAGGGGTGAAATGACAACTCATGGGGCCCTCCCGGGCAATAGGAGATCATGGGCTACCCTGTGTCTCCGCCCTCACTGAAGCCACATCCACACAAAGCCCCACCTACATATTGCACTGCCCCTATTACATGCGTTTGCCACAGAATTTCTCTACACTACATTCAAAATAAGTTTAAAAAAAAAAAAAAAAAAAAAAACTTACATTTAAGAAAGTGCAACAATGATACATTTTCAAAATGTACCAAAAAAATAATAATTCCAGAGTGATCCATAGGATACAGTACCAAAAATCTAATCACAATTAAGAACAAATTATAAACAAAACATAAAAATAAATATTTGAGGAAAACAAATTGCAGATGCTAAAAGAGCACAAAGTAAAACAAATAAAGGCTAGGTTCACATTGTGTGGGGTGGTTGCAGATGCGGGAATCGCAGCTGTTTCTGCACTCGCATTCACCTGCAACCAAAACATGCTGAGGGGTGAGATAGGGGAGTTAGAGGAGTTAGAGAGAGATGGAGGTGAGAGAGAAAGAGAGGGGTGAGAGAGAGAGTGGGGTGAGGGAGAGGTCGAGAGAGAGAGAGAGTGGGGTGAGGGAAGGGTTGAGAGAGAGAGAGAGAGAGAGTGGGGTGGTGAGAGAGAGAAATAGAGAGGGAGTGAGAGAGAGAGAGAGAGAGAGAGAGAGAGAGAGAGAGAGAGGGTGAGAGAGAGAGAGGGGGTGATGCAGAGAGAGGGGGTGATACAGAGAGAGGGGGTGATAGAGAGGTAATGTGAGGGAGAGACCACTAGAGCTTTCCCTGTCTGCAGTCCCTGCTCTGCAAACCTAGACCTGTCCCTGTCTGAGATCCCTCCTGTGCCTCCCCTGTCCCAGTCCCGGTATGCGGGTAGTTGTGTGTGATGTCCGTACCCTAAATTAAAGCAGTAGGATGTTCATAATGGCCAGCAGTGGGCAGGGCCTGTTCTCATTCTAGGTGATGATGGGGTGCTCTGCTCCTTCCATTTGATATGATGGGCTGCCCTGGGTAGCGGTCCCTGGCTGCCTGCACCACCCTGTACCCTAATATAAAGCAGTAGGATGTTCATAATGGCCAGCAGTGGGCAGGGCCCATTCTCATTCTGGGTGATGATGGGGTGCTCTGCTTCTTCCATTTGACATGATAGGCTGCCCTGGCTAGAGGTTCCTGGTTGCCTGCACCCCTCTGCCCGTCCTCTTCCTCCAGGCCCCCCTCGTCAGCCTGTCCTCTGGGGTGCCATCACTGTTTATGTCAGAGCTGGGAGTAGAGAGGAGGTTCAAGAAAGAGTACAGAGAGTCCAGGCTCTGGGAGGTGCTGTGCATGCTGTACCTGCTGCTTCTTGTCTCTTTGGGGATCAGGAGGTGGCAGAGGCATCCGCTCGCCATATGCAAATGGTACCCAGAGTCTGGCGCTGTCATCCTGCCTGCTACCAAGAATGCCACTGTCTGCATCGGGTTTGGCTCTGGGGGATTTGAGGCCTTCGCTTCCCTGCTCCCCGCACCTGCTGTCACTGGACCGGGCTTCTACATGACTGGGCCTCTGCTGGCCATGGGTCCTTTAGCTCTGCCTGAGTGCCCCAATGTTTAGTCTGCCCCTGATCTCAATACACCTGTTCTTACCTGTCTCCAAAATCCAGATATGAGTGGAAGAACCTGCTCCAACAAGCTTAGCATCATTATGTACACTTTATATTTCAGAATATTTTATTAGGAATTTCCTAAAAAAAAAAAAATCTGAAATAGGAAAACTCATCATGAAACCCTCAGAATCAATGATAATTTTGTCGTGCTCATAGGCCCATGCCCATCCCATCACATCTTCCTAACACAAGGCCAGCCATGAAAACAAAAAGTTTAGAATTAAAGGGGACCCATTTACTGGTGCAATTTCCATGAAGTATTATACCAGTGGTAGTGTGCAGCAGCTGTAGCATTAGCCATTCATGTGCTGGAAGAAGCATAAGTAAATGGGTCCCCTTTTATTCCAAACTTTACATTTGTTGTGATGGTATGGGCATAAGCCTGTGATCACAGACAAAATGTCCATTGATTAATATGATGTGGGGCTGTGGGGACTTGGGACTTTTACTATTGTGGACTTTACAGTACACTGTGAGATCATTATGGGATGGGATGGGAAGGTCAGTGCTTGCAGCCGAGAGCTGGCACTCTGTGTGTAAGCTGCTGGTAATGGTAACCTGTGAGGGACTCCCAGTTTTCACAATGCCCGGGGACTTACCACTTTTAACAGGTATACGGAATAAAAGACAGCCACAAGGAGGACTAGGAGCCAGCTCCCCCGTGTATCTTTCCAGCACTGGGCTGTTAGATGCCAGTGCGGATTCTCTGTGTCTCTGCCCCCACCCTGGACAATGCCGTGAATGGTCCTGTCTTCCCCTATAGGGTGGGGCCTGTGGGAATCTCTGCAGCTCGAGAACTTTGGAGTCCAACTCCAGACTGTGCCTGTGTGAAGGCATCAGGAACCAAGCTGCCAACTCCAGCTGAGTGCAGAACATGGGTTGTGGGGGCTCCGAGCACCTCTCATGAGCCTCTCATGGGGCCCCCTTCTGGCCTTGGGCCATCGAGCAGTACACAAGTGACCAAATGGTCAGTCCGCCCCTGGCAACTGCAGATCAAACAGAAGTTAAGATGGTAGCTTCCTGAGTTATAAAAGGATAGGAGGATTTAGTACCATTTTGAAGAAGGTGTGTGATCAGCAGCTGAAAGCCAAGGCGTTTGGCATATATCTTCTATGTGAACATCACTGCTTGTGCACTGTTTATATGCAAGAGATTGCATGATATAAACACTTACATGTACATAGTAACAAACACAGCACAGATGGTTTTTTTTTCCTTTAAAAAGGTAGTTTTACATCCTGGTATATTAAAGTGATTGTAAACTTTTTTTTTTTTTAACATGTCATACCTACAGTGCCTGCTCTGTACAATGGTTTTGCACAGAACAGCCCCAACCCTTCTTTTCTGGGGTTCCATGCTGGTGCTCCTGGCTGCACCTCTAATGCGAGTGCCCCCATAGGAAGCAGCTTGTGCGGGCTTGATCCCGAGCCATGCTGCCTGCGTTTATACACCCAGACAGCGTGGCTCAGCTCCGTCCTCCACAGCCTCATCACAGGATTTGATTGACAGCAGCAGGAGCCAATTGCTCACTAATTTCCCTGTGAGGAGTGTGAGAGCAGAGAGAGCTGCTCTAGGGCACAGCGCTGGATAGGAAGGGGGGGGGGACTTGGGACCTGCACTCAGATATTTTTTCACCTTAGTGCAGAGAAGGTAAAAAAAAATTAAAACAGAACTTTACCTATAACAACTTTATAAAAAACAATGTTCTTTAGCAAGGAACATACATTCCACATTAATAATTATGCTACTAAAATTAGTGTGTGGTGTAAATTGCCTCCAGCATTGCTCCTGTTTCTTCTTGTCAGAGGCTGCCATTTTACTGAAGCCCAGAGCCCCTGAGCAGAAGTAAATCGTAAAGCGGAACTAAACCCATCAATTTACTGGTTTAAAAAACGTTACATTCCAGGAATGCCAGGATTGCTAACTGTCGCATTTGCTTGTGTCCTCAACGAAACTGGCTGGTATCATAAATGATCACATGTGCAGCCCCCCACGGCAGTTGCAGATCAAACAGAAGCAGCTTCCTTGGCTATAAAGGATAGGATAAAGGGTTTAATTCCGCTTTAAGGATGTCAGCAGATTGGCCTCTACAAATTCAGCAGCACCTAAAAATGCCTAAAAATGCCTAAAAATAGGGAACAACTGAGCATGTGAAGAGCAGGGTGAGACAGTGTATTACTGGATTTTAAACAGTATAGACACTTATTTTTTAATGTTTTACATATTTGTACCTGCACAAAGGGCCAGCCTGAAGTTATCCAGCGGGACTTAATTTTCTGATTATAGTTCCACTTTAAGCCTTTAGAACCACTTCAGGCATATTTTATAAATACACATTTTGCACAGGAAATTCACATATTTACATTTCATTAAGTGCTTGTCTGCGGTCATTACCAGCAGGGAAATGGGTTATTAAATACTGCTAAAAAGCATATATATTTTCAAGAACTATAAGCAGTTGATTTACTGAAGGGAAAAGTGCAGTTGCATTCTGCAAGTGCAGTTTCTCCAGAGCTTAGTAAATGAGGGAGAGCTCTGCTGATATGCATCATCCAATCATGTGCAAGCAAAAATGCTATTTTTTTATTTTCCTTGCATGTGATTAGGTATTCTTTGCAAAGTGAAACTTTTTCTCATTTACTAAGCCTTGCAGCAACTGCACTTGCAGAGTGCAACTGCACTTTAAAAAGTGCACAGTCTATTTGCCTTTAGTAAATCAACTCCTAAAAGTTGCATGTTGTTATATTAATAGAGATAACTGGGTTTCTGTGTGTTAAGGTTGGAACAAAACTGTGTATCCATTGGCCCTAGCAACCCATAGCAAGTGATTCAGCTTTCAAAACTGAAGAACAAATATTATTGTTTACATTGAGCAAAACAAAAGTTTTTCTTCAGAACACTTTCCATATGTGCTTGAGGCTCACTCTGGGTTGGATCTGAATTAACATATGGGAAAATTAGAAGGGATGCTACTAAAGGCAAATAGACTGTTCATTTTGCAATGGAATTTGCACTTTGCTTGGGGTTTTTTCTCAGAGCTTAGTAGATGAGTTAAAACTCTGCTGATTTCCATCACTCAATCATATAAAAGCAAAATTTTTTTTTTTTTTTTCTTGAATGTGATAGGGTATTTTTGCAAAATGGAGCTTCACCAGATTTGCTAAGCTCTGGGGAAAGTTCCCATGCAAAGTGCACAGCCTATTTTGCCTTTAATAGTAGTGGTTTGTTTTTTTCATATAGGTAACATTTTGTTTGACACTTTGTGACACAAGTTTAGAAAAAACATAATGGTAGTTGATTGTCAAAGCATCCAAAATAAACACTGTCTGCTCTAATACACAATAATTAAAAAGGCTTAAAAGTCACTTTATAACTGTATTTTCAGAGTAGGATTGAATATGGTTGCTCTTGGGCAATGCAGAGGGTTATTATTTTGGGTACATGAATAAATAATGCTTGTTGCTCTATAAAAAATGTTTTAACTGGAACGTACAACAAAAAGTGACAGGAGCAGATCTTTTCCTAATTGAGGTAGCAAAGATGTCAGTTACTGAAATTGCTCTACTTATGGTATAACCCAGGGTCAGTGAGACTAGACAAGAAGGCCACTTGCAATTCAAGAGGGTTAGTCTCCCGAGGTTTACTGATCTACACAAGTTAATGGCAAAACATAATGTTTTGAGGGTGTGATCCTTGTTTGGAAGATGCATTGATCATAATGACATACTCTCTGTGTATATAATTCTATATCCAGTTGTAAAGTTGTTTATAGAGCTTTTGAGTTTTATTGAGTATATATTATTTATTAATGCAGGGTTACCCTAAGTATTCTATGTGTTTACATGCTCTAAATATTGTCTTACATGTACAGATGTGTATATACAGTATATCGGTGGAGGCAGGGTAGATTAGTTACTACAAGTATTAACTTGTTAGCAACTTTTGAATTAAGGTATCAGCCAAACTGGAAGTGTACACTTTTTTTTGTGAGTTGCTGACTCCTGGATTTGCTCTGTGAGAAGGGGTAGTAAATCAGGCTGTCACAAAACATTGTACAGACACAAGTTTTAAAAATAAACTTTAAGGTGTCTGTAAAGACAAAACTTTTATTGTTTGGCTGTTTTTGATAGGATGGGAAAAAGTGTTTTTACTGTTTTATATTGCATCTCCAGAATAAGAAGTGAGGGGCAATCTCCCCAGCAGGATATAGAAAAAAAAAAACAACAAAAAACAAACAAAAATAATCTGATAGGGATTTTAACCATTTCCTACTATACCTAAAACTACAAATGTTTGGGCTTTTCATACACTTTAATATAGGCTAATACGATTATTTATAACATGCTGATGTCTTTTACACATAAATTTAAAACTATTGATAAGGCTATGCTTGCCCTTTGAAAAAAATATTAGGATACATTGTTGGTTATTGCTTTGGAACAGCTCATTTAATGGATTACATTTATAATAGAGTTTGGAGAGCTAGGGTGCCCCATAGTCATTTTGTGTGCCTACAAGGTTTCTGGATGCAATGGTTGGACCAGTTGGAGCATATCCCCCTCTCTTCCTCCATAGGCACAGGCAACAACATTTGCCCTATGCTCAGTACTATGTGATTAACTGTGTGCAATCATGTGGCTTCCCTGCCCCACTGTATGTACATATGTATTTACATTAATTGTTATTTATTATATGACATGATTATTATTATGTATTATATTATCACTATATATATATATATATATATATATATATATATATATATATATTCAAACTTTTATACCCTACTTCATTTAAAGTCCCATTTCCCCGTCCCCTCCCTTTTTACCCTTTTTAATTTGCTCTATAGAAATGTGGATATTTGCACCACAATCTTCTTTTACAATGATTGTTCTGCAACTAGATCATGCAAGATTTGTAGTTACCTTTAACTAGGTATACACCTTCATACAGACTACTATTTCAATTAAAAATAAATTGATATTCATTGCAACAGTATACATTGAAAAGTATGCATTTTATAATTCCAATCATGTCTTTTATGTATATGCAAATACTTGCCTGCATTGCTTGTAAACATAGTTCTATTTAAATGGCTACTGCTAACATTTTGCCATTGAAAGCAGTACAATCATATGACCACATGATGGTGTAACAAGCCCACTAAATGCAATGTATACTGCCAGAACAGCTGTCAGAGCTCATAGCTTGCACTGTATATACAGTATATCAGCATAAAAGAAAGAAGAAAGCGTACTTTTGTTTAGAAATAAAATACTGCATAATTATTGTTTTAGCTAAATAGGTATCCCTACATATTCATGAAAGGCAAACACTTTAGCGAAAAACATAATGCAATTATTTTAAGCATATGCAACCTAAATTTAAGGTACAAGTGATATTTAAGATTATCTTGTTTGAAGATAATGTGATAATGAATTTGCTTTTATTTTCTCAGTGCATTACCATGTGTAATTCAGACTTTAACTTTACTGTGCACATTTAAATTCAGCAAAAACAGGAAAGTGTTACTCTGTTAGCAATGTATGTTTTCCTACACATATCTGAGATAAAGGAATGTTTTACAGAAGGACAAAAGTTTTATTGCAGCTGTGCTAAAAAAAAAAAAAAAAAAAAAACTGGTAGAAAAAAAAAAGAAGAATGATAGAGAAATAGTATAAAATAACGATATTTAGTTACAGAGGTCATTTTTGCAGAGGTACGGTAGAGACAAGGAACACAGCATCACAGTGGGACAAAACAAAATATTCCTGCACAGTCTCTGCAAGTGGCCAGCAATGATCGTCTCTTAATTTGAATTACAATGTGCTAAATATGATAACAGTGAAAACAGTTGTGACTTGTTGCTACTTTGCAAGGAAAAAGGGTAATATAGCAAACTTTGGGCTCTTTCACATAGACAATGAATTCTAAGTAGCCTTTAATACACATTAATGAGGATTTTAGACATGTTACACAGGCGTTAAAGTTGCGTTAGGCTTTTTAAAAATTTTTTACAAGGCTAAAATAGCAAATGATCACTTTTAATGATTTGAAACTGCACTTTTAACGTGCTGTATAACATAGGAATATCTACAGTGTGTTTACAGAGCACTTGTAGTACATTTTAATAGAAGTGAATGGAGACTATTGCAAAGTTTCAACGTTTGTCAAATTCTTGCAGCATTTTTTTTTTTTTTAATTGCTGAAATGCATCTCAAGCCAATGCCAATGCACCAATGTGTACTCCTCCATCTGCTCCTTATTTTTACAATTTTGAGGGACATTGATAGGCAGGAAGCAGTAAATATTTGACCCCACTACCTGTTTTCAATGCCTGTGTTAAAGAGCTCTTTGTGTCTAGGTGGCAAAAATCTAATTGCGCGGTGACACCGGACGCCGCATTGGCCGGGCGAATGCCCTCATGTCTGGTCAGCCTCATCTACACATATGCTTCCAAGCACAGCAGATCAGCATATATTGCTGACAGTACTCTGTATCTTTCGGGCGCCCCCATGTTTGGTTAGTGTCATCTACACATATGTTTCCTAAGCACAGCAGATCTGCATATATTGCTGAGAGTACTCTGTATCTTTCGGGCACCCCCATGTTTGGTCAGTGTCATCTACACATATGTTTCCTAAGCACAGCAGATCTGCATATATTGCTGACAGTACTATGCATCTCCCAGCACTTGCACCTGGTTCCAGCTTACTCTAATAAACTAACTAACAAATCACTATTGACCCATTCTGGCTTAAATACTCCTTGTATGCATCAGTTTTCTGCTGCACAGCCAGGATTCGGTCACACATATAGTCTGTGAAACAAAGTGAGCGCTTTTCTCAGAGTTTAAAAACCTGCATATGAGTCTTATTGTACACATCTGTTGCAAGGAAAGTTTATCTCTTTTCTTTATTGGAATCCAGCTAGATTTGGGAGTTATCGATATATTTTCATATTTTTTGTATATATATTTTTTCTAAATTTGACTGCAACTGATGTGCAAAAATGACTCATCATTAAGAATGAATATACATTTATTGATACCATTCTATATTTATTACTTTTTTGTTAGATTGACGGATCCCTGACTTTATGGCGAGTTTTGATTTGCTGCTTAATGGTGGAGGCAATACACACCACAGCATATTTTGAAACACAATCTAGAAACATCCCAGTCTAGGGTTTTTCATTGCTTACCAGTTTCAATGGCCAGCTATTTAACTAGCTGAATTCCATATCTCTGGCACAATATTGTTGTTTAAATATTTTTTGAGACCTGAGGCTCCGTCACTCTTCAGTGTGGTTTGTGCACTATCCTACAACGGACATTGTAATTGTGAGTATATCTCTTATCCCATGTCCTGATTTGTTCTGCTATGTTTATACAATTGTTGCTATTTTAAGTAAATATACATATATATATATATATATATATATATATATATATATATATATATATACTCTCCATTGTATGTTTTATCATACTGAATTACAAATTTTTCTCTTTATTAGACCTATAACAGTTTGCTTCTATTTAATCCCTGAGGAAGGAAATGAATAAGTTTATCCCTATTTCTCTGTATTTCCGAAACATGTTGGGATTTTTTGTGATCAAATCTTCTGCATGACCCCTTTTTTGGAGTCTATCTGTGATCCAAACAACAAGCAAC
Source organism: Aquarana catesbeiana (assembly GCF_042186555.1). Classification (NCBI taxonomy): domain Eukaryota; kingdom Metazoa; phylum Chordata; class Amphibia; order Anura; family Ranidae; genus Aquarana; species Aquarana catesbeiana. The sequence continues at coordinate 331,338,307 of NC_133325.1, forward strand.
TGTATATGCATATATATCCTATTCTATGATTTTAGGAATATTTAATTGTATTTTGTAATTGTTATTTTGCTATAAAATTTGTTTGTTTCTTTTTATATACTCTAGTACTTTTTGCTTCTATCCCTTACTCATACTCCTACCCTTACAATCCCTTTAAGGGCATCCTCTTTTCCAAATAGGTGGCAAAAATCTGTAGTTAAACTTTTGGAGAAACCAACAAATATGTAGGCATAGGGGTAGATTTACTAAAACTGGTGCACTCATAACCTGGTGCAGCTGTGTATAGTAGCCAAGCAGCTATCTATATTCTCTGGATCAAGGGCCAGCAGCACTACAACTTCCAAGACCACATTATCACCAAAATACTAAACATCTAGAATCACACTGATTATTTCCTGATAATGTGATCACCAAAACATCAAGTCATTGGTGGTCACAAGGTGTGCTACCAGAGCTTCCTGTCTTTTGCCTTGTTTATTATATTTGGTATATTCCTCTATTCCCTCCCTTCTGTTTTGTCTAGTTTGTATAGGCCCTAGATCAGGGTAGGGTTGCCACCTTTTCGTCAAACCAAAACCGAACGCTTAAGCAGCGCACGCCAATTTTTTTTTGTAGTACATTACATTCATCACCTCTGTACAAAGCAATGCACAGCAATTTTGTTATGTAGTATACACTATACATATATTTTTGTGATTAAATAACATTTCTAATCATATGGAATTAATCACAAGAATCTCCCTTTACATCAGATTCAACAGAGTTTCCCTTTAGCTCTGAATCCGCAGCGTTCCCTTTACATCTGAATGCACAGGGTTTGTTCCCCTTTACATCTGATTCTGCAGGAAAGGCGTGTGGAAGGTATGATGGAGGCAATATGTACAGGAGAGGAGTGCAGAGGGGGTGATGGGGGCAGTATGTACAGGAGAGGAGTGCGGAGGGGGATGATGGAGGCAGTATGTACAGGAGAGGAGTGCGGAGGGGATGATGGGGGCAGTATGTACAGGAAAGGAGTGCGGAGGGGATGATGGGGGCAGTATGTACAGGCGAGAAGTGCAGAGGTTATGATGGAGGCAGTATGTACAGGAGAGGAGTGGGGAGGGGATGATGGGGCAGTATGTACAGGAGAGGAGTGCTGAGGGGATGATGGGGGCAGTATGTACAGGAGAGGAGTACAGAAGGGATGATGGGGGCAGTATGTACAGGAGAGGAGTGCAGAGGGGGTGATAGGGGCAGTATGTACAGGAAAGGAGTGTGGAGGGGATGATGGGGGCAGTATGTACAGGAGAGGAGTGCGGAGGGGATAAAGGGGGCAGTATGTACAGGCGAGAAGTGCAGAGGTTACGATGGGGGCAGTATGTACAGGAGAGGAGTGTGGAGGGGATGATGGGGCAGTATTTACAGGGGAGGAGTGCAGAGGGGATGATGGGGTCAGTATGTACAGGAGAGAAGTGCGGAGGGGATGATGGGGGCAGTATGTACAAGAGAGGAGTGCGGAGGGATGATGGGGGCAGTATGTACAGGAGAGGAGTGTGGAGGGGGATGATGGAGGCAGTATGTACAGGAGAGGAGTGGGGAGGGGATGATGGGGGCAGTATGTACAGGAGAGGAGTGCTGAGGGGATGATGGGGGCAGTATGTACAGGAGAGGAGTGCGGAGGGGATGATGGGGGCAGTATGTACAGGAGAGGAGTGCGGAGGGCATGATGGGGGCAGTATGTACAGGAGAGGAGTGCGGAGGGGGATGATGGAGGCAGTATGTACAGGAGAGGAGTGCGGAGGGGGTGATGGCGGCAGTATGTACAGGAAAGAAGTGCAGGGGGGATTATGGGGGCAGTATGTACAGGAGAGAAGTGCGGAGGGGATGAGGGGGGCAGTATGTACAGGAGAGGAGTGCGGAGGGGATGATGGAGGCAGTATGTACAGGAGAGGATGCGGAGGGGATGATGGGGGCAGTATGTACAGGAGAGGAGTGCGGAGGGGATGATGGGGGCAGTATGTACAGGAGAGGAGTGCGGAGGGATGATGGGGGCAGTATGTACAGGAGAGGAGTGTGGAGGGGATGATGGGGGTTGTATGTACAGGAGAGGAGTGCTGAGGGGATGATGGGGGCAGTATGTACAGGAGAGGAGTGCGGAGGGGGATGATGGGGGCAGTATGTACAGGAGAGGAGTGCGGAGGGGATGAGGGGGGCAGTATGTTCAGGAGAGGAGTGCGGAGGGGATGATGGGGCAGTTTGTACAGGAGAGAAGTGCAGAGGGGGATGATGAGGGCAGTATGTACAGGAGAGGAGTGCGGAGGGGATGAGGGGGGCAGTATGTACAGGAGAGGAGTGCGAAGGGGATGATGGGGGCAGTATGTACAGGAGAGGAGTGCGGAGGGGATAATGGGGGCAGTATGTACAGGAGAGGAGTGCGGAGGGGATGATGGGGGCAATATGTACAGGAGAGGAGTGCGGAGGGATGATGGGGGCAGTATGTACAGGAGAGGCGTGCGGAGGAGATGATGGGGGCAGTATATACAGGAGAGGAATGTGGAGGGGACGATGGGGGAAGTATGCACAGGAGAGGAGTGCGGAGGGGATGATGGGGGCATTATGCACAGGAGAGGAGTGCGGAGGGAATGATGGGGGCAGTATGTACAGGAGAGGAGTGCGGAGGTGATAATGGGGGCAGTATGTACAGGAGAGGAGTGTGGAGGGGATGATGGGGGCAGAATGGTTAGGGATTTCTTGCAGTGTCTGTGGGGTGGCCAAGCTTGTCTCCAGACCTAAACCCTATTGAGCATCTGTGGGGCATCCTCAAATGGAAGGTGGAGGAGCACAAGGTCTCTAACATCCACCAGCTCCATGATGTCGTCATGGAGGAGTGGAGGAGGACTCCAGTGGCAACATATGAAGCTCCAGTGAACTCCATGTCAAAGAGGGTTAAGGCCGTGCTGGAAAATAATGGTGGCCACAAAAAATATTGACACTTTGGGCCCAATTTGGACAATTTCACTTAGGGGTGTACTCACTTTTGTTGCCAGTGGTTTAGACATTAATGGCATTAATGGTGTGTTGAGTTATTTTGAGGGGACATCAAATTTACACTGTTATACAAGCTGTACACTAATTACTTTACATTGTAGCAAAGTATCATTTCTTCTGTGTTGTCACATGAAAAGGTATAATAAAATATTTACAAAAATGTGAGGGGTGAGATACTGTATATATATATATATATATATATATATATATATATATATATATATATATATATATAATCCAGCACTCTGTATGTACTGTACAGATGATGTGAAGGTAATGTATGACAACTGTGTTATTCAAGCTCTGTACAATCAGAAGTGTATATTCATCACATACAGGCATACCCCACTTTTAAGTACACAATGGGGTTTATTTACTAAAGCTGGAAAGTGCAAAATCAGGCTCACTTCTGCATAGAAACCAATGAGCTTCCAGGTTTTATAACCAAAGCTTAATTGAACAATCTGGGGTTAGAAGCTCATCGGTTTCTGTCAGCTGTGATCGCACACTCCCCCCTCCCCCATACACTCACTATCGCTAAGTGCAGCAAACCTGCAGGAAAACTGCAGGTATATTGCACTGCGCCCACGGTGTGGGTAAACTGCAGCACATTAGTGTGAAAGCAGCCCTATACTATTATGCCCAGTGTATTGCTTCACACTTACCCGAAGATCTCTTCTTTCCAGCTGCTGGCACTACTCTGGAGACCACTAGCTGGGATAAGAGGTGGAGTGCAGTTGGTACTCCGCATAAGACAGGAGCCGGCACTACAGAGGTGGCAATGGCTTATGTGGCTCTTGCTCCCTACTGCAGCTCCAACTTTACAAGCAGTCCCTCTGCAATGCTCTCTGTTTTATGCTCTAGAATGGTAGGACAGCAAGCCCAGACCATAATCTACCAGTCCCCTGTCCGCAATCTACTGGTAAATCACACCTTTACAACTAGGGCTCTTTCTCAAAGTGGGGCGATTTCTATAATGCCGCGTACACATGATCGGACTTTATGGCATACTTGGTCCGGCGTACCGGATTTCGTCGGACAATTCGATCGTGTGTGGGCTCCAGCGGACTTTGTTTTCTCAAAAGTTTGACAGACTTAGATTTGAAACATGTTTCAAATCTGTCCAACGGACTCGACTCTGGTCGAAAAGTCCGCTCATCTGTATGCTAGTCTGACGGACAAAAACCGACGCTAGGGCAGCCAATGGCTACTGGCTATGAACTTCCTTGTTTTAGTCCGGTCGTACGTCATCACGTACAAATCCGTCGGACTTTTGTTGATTGGGTGTAGGCAAGTCTGCTCATTTGGAAAGTCCGTCGTAAAGTCCGTCGAAAAGTACGCCGGACAAAGTCTGCCGTAAAGTCCGATCGTGTGTACGCGGCATTAGTGGAAAAACACTTCTGACTCTGAACTTCAGCGAATGCACAAAGCAAATGAACACAACAAAAATCTTTGAAAAACACCAGACAGACATCAGGTGACCTTGTTTACCCCTTCAGCTCATTCTCCTTGTAACATGCATTCTCTCCCACTCCTTTTGACAGCTCTATCCTCTATCCTTAAACTATCTCTCCTTCACCCCTCTTCTCCCCCCCACAGCATATATATATCACCCTCACTTCTGTCCTCTCCTTATTGCTGCACCCACCAACTCCTGCTAATTCTAAATCCACACACACTAAAAATTTCTAAGACCCTGGGCCATGTCCCTTCATATAAATCCCAATCCCATATTACCTCCCTCACTCTCCTACTTCTCCTAACCTCCAGAGATATATCCCCAAACCCTGGGCCTCCATCATTTAACTGTACCCCATGCACCCATCACCCTGCACCCTCTGGTAGCAGCCGCAATCAACACACTTTAGTTCTCATTTCTATTCTTCCTAAGATCAGACTCCCTGTCTCTTCTGCCCTTTGGAACTCCCGCTCTGTCTGCAACAAACTCACCTCTCTCCATGACCTCTTTATTGCCAACTCATTTAACCTATTTGCCATTACTGAAACCTGGCTCCACGAATCTGACACTGCGTCTTCTGCTGCCCTATCCCATGGTGGTCTTCTCTGGATTCACTCCCCCAGATCCAGTGGACGTAAGGGAGGAGGAGTCGTAATTCTTCTAGCCCCACATAGCACCTTTCAGGTACTACACCCACCTTCCTCTCTGTCACTCTCCTCTTTCGAAGCACACTGCATTTGTCTTTTCACTCCAGTTTCTCTTAGGATAGCTGTGATCTACAGGCCCCCTGGACCAGTATCAACCTTTCTTTTGAGACTTCTCTGCCTGGATACCCTACTTTCTTTCTTCTGAAATCCCCACAATCATTCTCAGAGACTTCAACATCCCTATTAATACTAACACTCCTGCCACTTCCAAACTTCTCAGCCTAACATCTTCCTTTGACCTGAAGCAATGGATACATGCTCCTACTCACTCCGAAGGCAATACCCTTGACCTCATTTTCTTTCACCTTTGCACTCCATGCAACCTCTCTAACTATCCATTCCCTCTCTCTGATCACCACCTTATTAGTTTCACTCTCTCCCTCTCCTCCACCTCCTCTCCCTCCAACTGCCTAAAAGTTACCTGCAGAAACCTACGTCATCTCAACCCTTCTCTTCTCTACTCTGCTATCGACAACCTCTATGACAAAATCTCACCCCTATCCTGCACCAACCTAGCCACTTCTGTCTACAACACCTCACTTCTAGCCTCACTGGACTCAATGGCCCCCTTTACTATACACAGAATCAGGCCTCGACCCCTTCAACCTTGGCAAACAGATGATGCTAGAAGTCTGAAAAAATGTAGTCGTGCTCACGAGCGCCAGTGGTGTAAGACTAAGTCTCAGAGAGATTTCAACCAATATAAATCTGCCCTCCAAAAATACAATTCCAGCCTCCTCACTGCCAAGCAGACCTACTTTATCACTCTCATTAACAGCTTATCATCCCGTCCCCGTCAACTCTTCTCTGCCTTCAACTCTCTACTTCGTCCTCCACCACCTCCACCCGCTAACTCACTCACTGCCCAGGAGATTGCCAATCACTTCAAACAGAAGATTGAAACAATTCGTGAGGAGATCTCTACTATACCCTCCATGCTTCACACTTCATGCCCACAGGCACAGTCATTACTTCCCTCTTTCAACCCCACCACTATAAACAAGGTTGCTAAACTACTTGCTAATGTCCACCTTACCACCTGCCCTCTGGATCCTGTTTCCTCACAAATACTACGTTCACCATCTGGCTCTATGCTACACTCTCTAACCCACATCTTCAATCTCTCCCTCTCTTCTGGCATCTTCCCCAACTCTCTAAAACATGCACTTGTCAGACCCATACTTAAAAAGCCCTCACTGGACCCATCCAATCTTAACAACATCTCCTTGCTCCCCTTCTTATCCAAACTCCTTAAACGTCTGGTCTACAACCGACTGAGCATCTACCTCACTGATTATAGCCTTCTTGATCCCCTTCAGTTTGGATTTCGTTCTCAACACTCCACAGAAACTGCTCTCCTAAAGCTAACAAATGATTTACTAACGGCCAAAACCAATCGACACTATTCTGTACTCCTACTCCTGGACCCCTCTGCTGCCTTTGATATGGTTGACCACCCCCTCCTCCTTAAAAAACTCCACGACTTTGGTCTCCGTGACTGTACTTTTCGCTGGTTCTCTTCCTACTTATGCAACCGCACCTTTAGCGTTTCCTACAACTCTACTTCCTTTTCGCCTCTTCCTTTTTCAGTTGGGTTCCCCCAAGGTTCTGTTCTTGGAGCGCTCCTATTTTCAATCTACACCTCCTCCCTGGGTCAGCTGATAGCATCCCATGGCTTCCAATACCACCTCTACACTGACGACACCCAAATCTATTTCTCTACCCCTCAGCTCACTCCCTCTGTCTCCTCACGTATCACTAATTTTCTATCAGATATATCAGTCTGGATGTCACACCACTTCCTCAAACTCAATCTATCCAAAACCGAACTTATGATTTTTTTCCTCCCCCATATGCCCCTTCCCCTGATCTCTCGGTAAAAATTGATGGCACAACTGTAAGCCCATCCCCACATGCCAAGGTTCTAGGTGTAGTCCTGGACTCTAAACTTTCCTTCAAGCACCACATCCACTCACTGTCCAAATTCTGCCGCCTCAACCTCCGCAACATCTCCAAAATACGCCCCTTTCTAACCAATGACACAACAAAGTTCTTAAATCACTCGCTGGTCATCTCTCGCCTTGACTACTGCAACTCCCTTCTCATTGGTTTACCTCTACATAGTCTATCACCTCTTCAATCCATCATGAATGCTGCTGCCAGACTCATCGACCTTACCAATCGCTCTGTCTCTGCTACCCCTCTCTGTCAATCCCTCCACTGGCTTCCGGTCAGCCAAAGAATTAAGTTCAAATTACTAACAACTGCGTACAAAGCCATCTACAATTTAGCCCCCAGCAACATCGCTAGCCTAGTCTCTAATAGGGATGAGCTTCAAGTTCGAGTCGAACTCATGTTCGACTCGAACATTGGCTGTTCGCAAGTTCGCCGAACAGCGAACAATTTGGGGTGTTCGCGGCAAATTCGAATGCCGCGGAACACCCTTTAAAAGTCTATGGGAGAAATCAAAAGTGCTAATTTTAACGGCTAATATGCAAGTTATTGTCATAAAAAGTGTTTGGGGACCCAGGTCCTGCCCCAGGGGACATGGATCAATGCAAAAAAAAGTTTTAAAAACGGCCGTTTTTTCAGGAGCAGTGATTTTAATAATGCTTAAAGTCAAACAATAAAAGTGTAATATCCCATTAAATTTCGTACCTGGGGGGTGTCTATAGTATGCCTGTAAAGGGGCGCATGTTTCCTGTGTTTAGAACAGTCTGACAGCAAAATGACATTTTGAAGGAAAAAACTCATTTAAAACTACCCGCGGCTATTGCATTGCCGACAATACACATAGAAGTTCATTGATAAAAACGGCATGGGAATTCCCCAAAGGGGAACCCCGAACCAAAATTAAAAAAAAAAAATGACGTGGGAGTCCCCCTAAATTCCATACCAGGCCCTTCAAGTCTGATATGGATATTAAGGGGAACCCCGGCCAAAATTAAAAAAAAAAAAGACGTGGGGTTCCCCCTAAATTCCATACCAGACCCTTCAGGTCTGGTATGGATTTTAAGGGGAACCCCGCGCCAAAAAAAAAAAAAAAACGGCGTGGGGTCCCCCCAAAAATCCATACCAGACCCTTATCCGAGCACGCAACCTGGCAGGCCGCAGGAAAAGAGGGGGGAACGAGAGTGCGGCCCCCCTCCTGAACCGTACCAGGCCACATGCCCTCAACATTGGGAGGGTGCTTTGGGGTAGCCCCCCAAAACACCTTGTCCCCATGTTGATGAGGACAAGGGCCTCATCCCCACAACCCTGGCCGGTGGTTGTGGGGGTCTGCAGGCGGGGGGCTTATCGGAATCTGGAAGCCCCCTTTAACAAGGGGACCCCCAGATCCCGGCCCCCCCGTGTGAAATGGTAAGGGGGTACAAAAGTACCCCTACCATTTCACTAAAAAACTGTCAAAAATGTTAAAAATGACAAGAGACAGTTTTTGACAATTCCTTTATTTAAATACTTCTTCTTTCTTCTATCTTCCTTCATCTTCTGGTTCTTCTGGCTCTTCTGGTTCTTCCTCCGGCATTCTCGTCCAGCATCTCCTCCGCGGCGTCTTCTATCTTCTTCTCCTCGGGCCGCTCCGCACCCATGGCATGGGGGGAGGCTCCCGCTCTTCTCTTCTTCTTCATCTTCTTCTCTTCTTCTTTTCTTCTCTTCTTCATTTTCTTCTCCGGGCCGCTCCGCACCCATGCTGGCATGGAGGGAGGCTCCCGCTGTGTGACGGCGCTCCTCGTCTGACAGTTCTTAAATAACAGGGGGCGGGGCCACCCGGTGACCCCGCCCCCTCTGACGCACGGTGACTTGACGGGACTTCCCTGTGACGTCACGGGGAATGCCACAGGGAAGTCCCGTCATGTCCCGTGCGTCAGAGGGGGGCGGGGTCACCGGGTGGCCCCGCCCCCATTATTTAAGAACTGTCAGACGAGGAGCGCTGTCACACAGCGGGAGCCTCCCTCCATGCCAACATGGGTGCGGAGTGGCCCGGAGAAGAAAATGAAGATGAGAAGAAGAGAAGAAGAGAAGAAAAGAAGAAGAGAAGAAGATGAAGAAGATGAAGAGAAGAGCGGGAGCCTCCCCCCCATGCCATGGGTGCGGAGCGGCCCGAGGAGAAGAAGATAGAAGACGCTACGGAGGAGATGCTGGACGAGAACGCTGGAGGAAGAACCAGAAGAGCCAGAAGAACCAGAAGATGAAGGAAGATAGAAGAAAGAAGAAGTATTTAAATAAAGGAATTGTCAAAAACTGTCTCTTGTCATTTTTAACATTTTTGACAGTTTTTTAGTGAAATGGTAGGGGTACTTTTGTACCCCCTTACCATTTCACACAGGGGGGGCCGGGATCTGGGGGTCCCCTTGTTAAAGGGGGCTTCCAGATTCCGATAAGCCCCCCGCCCGCAGACCCCCATAACCACCGGCCAGGGTTGTGGGGATGAGGCCCTTGTCCTCATCAACATGGGGACAAGGTGTTTTGGGGGGCTACCCCAAAGCACCCTCCCAATGTTGAGGGCATGTGGCCTGGTACGGTTCAGGAGGGGGGCCGCACTCTCGTCCCCCCCTCTTTTCCTGCGGCCTGCCAGGTTGCGTGCTCGGATAAGGGTCTGGTATGGATTTTTGGGGGGACCCCACGCCGTTTTTTTTTTTTTTTTTGGCGCGGGGTTCCCCTTAAAATCAATACCAGACCTGAAGGGTCTGGTATGGAATTTAGGGGGAACCCCACGTCATTTTTTTTAAATTTTGGCCGGGGTTCCCCTTAATATCCATACCAGACCTGAAGGGCCTGGTATGGAATTTAGGGGGACTCCCACATCATTTTTTTTTTTTAATTTTGGTTCGGGGTTCCCCTTTGGGGAATTCCCATGCCGTTTTTATCAATGAACTTCTATGTGTATTGTCGGCAATGCAATAGTCGCGGGTAGTTTTAAATGAGTTTTTTTCCTTCAAAATGTAATTTTGCTGTCAGACTGTTCTAAACACAGGAAACATGCGCCCCTTTACAGGCATACTATAGACACCCCCCAGGTACGAAATTTAAAGGGATATTACACTTTTATTGTTTGACTTTAAGCATTATTAAAATCACTGCTCCTGAAAAAACGGCCGTTTTTAAAACTTTTTTTTGCATTGATCCATGTCCCCTGGGGCAGGACCCAGGTCCCCAAACACTTTTTATGACAATAACTTGCATACTAGCCTTTAAAATTAGCACTTTTGATTATTCATGTTCGTGTCCCATAGACTTTAACGGTGTTCGCGTGTTCGAACGAACTTTTTTCCTGTTCGCGTGTTCTGGTGCGAACCGAACAGGGGGGTGTTCGGCTCATCCCTAGTCTCTAAATACCAACCTACTCGTTCTCTTCGTTCCTCTCAAGACCTTTTGCTTTCTAGCTCCCTCATCACCTCCTCACATGCTCGCCTCCAGGACTTTTCCAAAGCCTCTCCAATCCTGTGGAATGTCTTACCCCAATATGTCCACTTATCTACTCTATTAGCTTTTAGACGATCCCTGAAAACCCTTCTCTTCAGAGAAGCCTACCCTACCCACACCTAAGTACTGTTTTTTTTTTTTTCATTTTCTCCATCAGCTCACCCCCCACAGTTATTACCTTTTGTTTCCACTTGACCCTACCCACTAGATTGTAAGCTCTAATGAGCAGGGCCCTCTGATTCCTCCTGTATTGATTTGTATTGTAAGTGTACTGTCTGCCTTCATGTTGTAAAGCGCTGCGCAAACTGTTGGCACTATATAAATCCTGTTTAATAATTAATAATAATAAATAATAAATCACGATCTTCAGGTTGCTGACCCCTGCCCTAGATAAACATTCTCTTTCCTTGCTGCACTGTTTTAGTTTCACTTTCTACTATGGAGACAGGGCTTAGGAAAAACATTATCATAGCCTGTCAAGATCTATTTTCATAGAAAAATACAGTGAGGGGGATTTACTAAAATGGGTGCACACAGAATCTGGTGTAGCTGTGCATAGTAACTAGGAGGGATGAGCCGAACACCCCTCGGTTCGGTTCGCAACAGAACCTGAGAACGGACCAAAAATTTGCACGAACTTTAGAACCCCATTGAAGTCTATGGGACTCAAACGTTCAAAATCAAAAGTGCTAATTTTAAAGGCTAATTTGCATGGTATTGTCCTAAAAAGGGTTTGGGGACCCGGGTCCTGCCCCAGGGGACATGTATCAATCCAAAAAAAGTTTTAAAAACGGACGTTTTTTCGGGAGCAGTGATTTTAATGATGCTTAAAGTGAAAAAAAAGTGAAATATTCCTTTAAATATCGTTCTTGGGGGATGTCTATAGTATGCCTATAAAGTGGCTCGTGTTTCCCATGCATAGAACAGTCCCTGCACAAAATGACATTTTTAAAGGAATAAAAGTCATTTAAAACTGCTTACAGTTTAATGTAATGTCGGGTCCCGGCAATATGGATGAAAATCAGTGAGACAAACGGCATGGGTACCCAGTCCATTACCAGGCCCTTTGGGTCTTGTATGGATATTAATGGGAACCCCGCACCCAAATTAAAAAAAGGAAAGGCGTGAGGCCCCCAGGCCCTATACATTCTGAACAGCAGTATACAGACGTTGCAAACAAGACAGGGACTGTAGGTTTGTTGTTAAGTGGAATCTGTTTGTAATTTTGAACTGGTACATTTTAAAGTGTAGCTCCAGCCAAAAAATCTATTTTAAGCTTTTTGGAAAACATAGGGAAGGGTTATCACCTTTGTGACATTTGTTTTGCTGTCTGTGCACCTCTTCAGAAGATTTCACCTCACTTTCTGTCCCAATGACAAATGTTTTTTGACAATTTGGGGGTTTTAGTGAAACAAGGATTGGGGATAAAGCATCAGTGGAGAGGAGACACGTTTTTCCCATATTAACTCTTACAGGAGAGAATTTCCCTTCCTAGGGGTAGATTTATCTCACTTCCTGTTGTCTCCTTACGTTTGCAAGTAGGAGTCGTTTGTAAGTTGGATATTTGAAAGTAGGGGCCTGCCCTATATACTCTGCGGAAATTGCGGCCTTAGGTATTGGAATTGTCACAACACTGTAAGCCCTCACAGTTACTTTTGGTGGGTGCAGGAACAGGCTCTGCTGTAAAATATTAGATCAAGAATTACATGCCCCTGTTGAACAGATTCAGAAAAATTGGGCCTTTGGTGGTGGTGGTGCTGGTGCCACAACACTGTAAGTCCTCACAGTTAATCTTGGTGGGCGCAGAAACGGGCCCTGCTTTGAAATATTAGATCTGTTAAACACAGGCTGAAAAATTGGGCCTTAGGCACTGATGTTGGTGCCACAACACTGCAACCCCTCACAGATACTCCAGTTGGAGCGCAGGAATGAGCCCTGCTGCAAAGTATTGCATCAAAAATTGTAATTACACGCCCCTGTTAAACAGGGACTGAAAAATTGGGCCTTAGGCACTGGTGCTGGTGCCACAATAATGCAACCCCTCACAGATACCCAAGTTGGAGGTCAGGAACAAGCCTTGCTGTAATATTCTTACAAGCTATCAGCATGATCATTGTGGAGGAAGAGGATAGTCACTCAGCATAACAGGAAAGTCACTCAGTATCAGCATAGGCAGTCTTGAAAGGATATGACATTTCAAAAAAAATTATTCAGTTACATCAGCATCAGGTGCTTGGTAGCTGGTGGTGATCCAAGACTGATTCATTTTTATGAAGATCAGTCGATTGACCGAGTCGGTGGACAGCCGCAGCCTGTGATTGGTTACAAAGCCTCCAGCAGCACTGAATGTGCATTCTGAAAGAATGCTGGATGCAGGACAGGCCAGTAGCTCAATTGCATACTGTGCAAGCTCTGGCCAGTGATCCATCCTCAAGATCCAGTAACCCAGAGGATTTTTGGTGGGAAATGTGTCCATGTCAGATCTTGCCCCTAGGTATTCCTGCACCATGTAAAACAGATGCTGGCGATGATTGCTAGAACCGATCATACCTTGGGGCTGCGGACTAAAAAATTGTCTGAACGCATCGGTCAGAGGGCCACCTTCTCCACTGCTCCTTCTTTGACTGACCGAAGCCTCAGCAACACATTGTCCAGGAACAGGAGTTTGTAACCTTCCAGTCTCTGGGAATGCATTGCACAGACCTTTCTGCAAGGCCTCCGAAGATGTTTCATGCTCAGCTCTCTCTGCAACGGCAAGATAAGGTCCGTAACCTTACCCTTGTAACGTGGATCAAGGAGGGTTGCCAGCCAGTATTGATCCCTCTCCTTGATACCACAAATACAAGGATCCTTCTGCAGGCTTTGCAGGATCAGGGAGGCCATGCAGCGTAGGTTTGCTGAGGCATTCGGTCCGGAGTCCTCTGGGTCACTAAGGACGACATGATCCGCAGCCACCTCCTCCCAGCCACGTACAAGTCCATGGGTTTCTTGGGACTGTAAATGATCCCTTAAAGACTGCTGCTGATGCTGAGTGCCAGGCTTCACCTCCATGCTGACACAATCCTCCTCTTCCTACTCCTCCTCCTCCTCCTCCTCCTCTTCCTGTGTGATCGGCGGGCGTGCAGGAAAACTGTCTGGATAAAGGGGGCCTTGAGAGCTAAGGAAGTCCTCCTCTTCCTGCCTCTATTCTGCCTCAAGTGCCCTGTCCATTATTCCATGCAGCGTGTGCTCCAACAAGTGGACAAGGGGGACGGTGTCACTGATGCATGCACTGTCTCTGCCCACCATCCTCGTGGTCTCCTCAAATGGTGACGGGGCAGTGCATGCATTCCTGATCATGGCCCACTGGCGTGGGGAAAAAAAAATAAGCTCCCCTGACCCTGTCCTGGTGCCATAGTCGCACAGGTACTCATTGATGGCCCTCTGCTGTGTGTGCAGCTGCTGCAGCATGGCCAACGTTGAGTTCCACCTGGTGGGCATGTCACAGATTAGGCGGTTCTTGGGCAGGTTAAATTCCTTTTGGAGGTCAGCCAGCCAAGCACTGGCATTATATGACCTGTGGAAATGCACGCAGACTTTCCCAGCCTGCCTCAGGACATCCTGTAAGCTCGGGTACCTGCCCAAGAACCGCTGCACCACCAAGTTAAGGACGTGAGCCAAACAGGGCACATGGGTCAGTTGTCCCTTTCGGTGGGCAGAGAGGAGGTTGTTGCCATTGTCGCAAACCACCATACCTGCCTTAAGCTGGTGTGGCGTCAACCACCTCTGAACCTGCCCCTGCAGAGCTGACAGAATATCTGCCCCAGTGTGGCTCCTGTCCCCCAAGCACACCAGCTCAAGCACCGTATGGCATCTTTTGGCCTGCGTGCTTACGTAGCCCCTTGAACACCTACGGAGAACCGCTGGTTCTGAAGACAAATCAGCACAGGAAGAGGCCATGGAGGAAGAAGAAGAGGAGGGGGTGGAAGAGAGAGGTGTGGCAGAATCACCACTAGTAGTATTTTGGAGGCGTGGTGGCGGAACAACCTCCAACACTACTGCACCCTGTCCTGCATCCTTCCCAGCTGCCAGAAGAGTCACCCAGTGTGAGATGAAAGATATTTAATGTCCCTGTCTGTGTCTGCTGGACCATGAGTCAGCGATAATATGCACCTTACCACTGACCGCCCTGTCCAGCGAGGCCAAGACATTGCCTTCCACATGCTGGTAGAGAGCCGGAATCGCCTTCCATGAGAAAAAGTGGCGTTTGGGAACCTGCCACTGAGGAACCGCACATTCCACAATTTCACGGAAGGGGGAAGAGACTACCAACTGAAAAGGCAGCAGTTGAAGTGCTATTAATTTAGCCAAGGTAGCATACAACCGCTGGGCATGTGGATGGCTGGGAGCAAACTTCTTTCGTGGTGCAGCAGCTGAGGCAGGGAAATTTGCCTGGTACAATCTGATGTCGGTGTACCGATAGCAGATTGCCCCCAAGTACTTGGCTGTGACACACCTAATTCTACACATTCATTCCTCTCAGTGCAGGTCTCAGAGAGGACTGAAGGTATAGTGGGATTGGAGATCCCAGCTGATGAGGAGCAAGGAGAGGTCCTCTTTGTTCTTTGGTGTGGGTCTTTTAGGTACGCTTGCCAATGAACTGCATGGCAGGTCAACATATGTCTGGTCAAGCATGTGATGCCCAAGCGGGAGATGTTTTGGCCACGCGAGGTACACTTGAGACATATGTTGCAAATAGCAGCAGTGGGATCTGATGCACTCATCTCAAAAAAGGCCCACACCAAAGAACTTTTGGAATAACGTGCAGAGACAGCAGCGCCCTGCACATGCGGAGCTCTGCGGTGTGATGCAGTCAGTGTGCTGCCCTTAGGCTGGCCCCTGGAGGGCATCCTTCCTCGTTGGTGATGTGCCCCCTCCTATTCCTCCTCCTCTCTCCTATCAGGCACCCACGTGGAGTCAGTGACCTCATCATCCCCTCCCTCCTCATCACTGGAGCAAAGCTGGCAGTATGCTGCAGCTGGGGGAACATGACTGTTAGATTGCTGTCTTTCTTGGTCACCCCCTCTCTCTGGGCTCACGTTACTGCCTTCCTCTAGCTGGGTACCATCATCGGAGCCTTCAAAATGCTGGGCATCCTCCTGGACCATGTGCCCAACACTGTGGTCAAGCAGTTCGGGGGACTCCTCAGGAGGAAATGGTGGAGCTAGGGAAGGAGTGACTGATGCCATTGAGCCGAGGGAAGAGGTCGTGTTGGCAGATGCTTTGCCAGACAAAGTACCCTGAGCCTGGATGAGAGGATGAGGAGGATGAGGATGGCTTGGTCATCCACTCTACCAAGTCTTCCGCATGTTGCGGCTCAACACAGCCAGCTGCCGAAAAAAAGGACAAGCGTGTCCCACGGGCACGTGCTGATTAGGATGCACCGTCTCCACGACCAGCACTGTTGCGTCTAAACACAAAGCCTTCTTGCCCTCTTTTTTTGGTTTGTGACTGTCTGCCTCTCCTTATTGGCCTTCCAGACATACTAATGGCTAGGGATGAGCCGAATACCCCCCTGTTCGGTTCGCACTAGAACATGCGAACAGGAAAAAAGTTCGTTTGAACACGCGAACACCGTTAAAGTCTATGGGACACAAACATGAATAATCAAAAGTGCTAATTTTAAAGGCTTATATGCAAGTTATTGTCATAAAAAGTGTTTGGGGACCTGGGTCCTGCCCCAGGGGACATGGATCAATGCAAAAAAAACTTTTAAAAACGGCCGTTTTTTCAGGAGCAGTGATTTTAATAATGCTTAAAGTGAAACAATTAAAGTGTAATATCCCTTTAAATTTCGTAGCTGGGGGGTGTCTATAGTATGCCTGTAAAAGGGCGCATGTTTCCCGTGTTTAGAACAGTCTGACAGCAAAATTACTTTTCAAAGGAAAAAAGTCATTTAAACATACTTGCGTCTATTGCATTGCCGATCCGACAATACACATAGAAGTTCATTGATAAAAATGGCATGGGAATTCCACACAGGGGAATCCCGAACCAAAATTTAAAAAAAAAATGACGTGGGGGTCCCTCTATATTCCATACCAGGCACTTCAGGTCTGGTATGGATATTAAGGGGAACCCCGCGCCAAAAAAAAAAAAAAAACGGCGTGGGGTCCCCCAAAAAATCCATACCAGACCCTTATCCGAGCACGCAACCTGGCAGGCTGCAGGAAAAGAGGGGGGACGAGAGAGCGCCCCCCCTCCTGAACCATACCAGGCCACATGCCCTCAACATTGGGAGGGTGCTTTGGGGTAGCCCCCAAAACACCTTGTCCCCATATTGATGAGGACAAGGGCCTCATCCCCACAACCCTGGCCGGTGGTTGTGGGGGTCTGCAGGCGGGGGGCACCCTCCCAATGTTGAGGGCATGTGGCCTGGTACGGTTCAGGAGGGGGGCCGCTCTCTCGTCCCCCCTCTTTTCCTGCGGCCTGCCAGGTTGCGTGCTCGGATAAGGGTCTGGTATGGATTATTTGGGGGGACCCCACGCCGTTTTTTTTTATTTTGGCACGGGGTTCCCCTTAAAATCCATACCAGACCTGAAGGGCCTGGTATGGAATTTGGGGGACCCCCACATCATTTTTTTTTAAAATTTTGGTTCGGGGTTCCCCTGTGGGGAATTCCCATGCAGTTTTTATCAATGAACTTCTATGTGTATTGTTGGACCGGCAATGCAATAGCCGCGAGTAGTTTTAAATGACTTTTTTCCTTTGAAATGTAATTTTGCTGTCAGACTGTTCTAAACATGGGAAACATGCACCCCTTTACAGGCATACTATAGACACCCCCCACCTACGAAATTTAAAGGGATATTACACTTTTATTGTTTCACTTTAAGCATTATTAAAATCACTGCTCCTGAAAAAATGGCCATTTTTAAAACTTTTTTTGCATTGATCCATGTCCCCTGGGGCAGGACCCAGGTCCTCAAACACTTTTTATAGGCAATAACTTGCATATAAGCCTTTAAAATTAGCACTTTTGATTTCTCCTATAGACTTTTAAAGGGTGTTCCGCGGCATTCGAATTTGCCGCGAACATCCCAAATTGTTCGCCATTTGGCGAACTTGCGAACAGCCAATGTTCGAATCGAACATGAGTTCGACTCGAACTCGAAGCTCATCCCTACTGATGGCCTACAGTGAGATGTAGCTGCACAAAGCTGGGATGTATATATATACTGATAGTGCAGCTAGCAGAATCAACTGCCTGCCTGTAGTATTATTAGTATGAGAACACCAGCAATTGTCTTCAGGTAGCTTTAGGTCCACACTGTGCAGAGGACGCAGTACACTAACTGTAAATACTGTAGCTGCCTGCCTGTGGTATTAATATAGGATCAGAACAACACCACCAATTTTATTCAGGTAGCTTTAGGTGCACACTGTGCAGAGGACACAGTACACTAACTGTAAATACTGTAGCTGCCTGCCTGTGATATTAATAGGAGCAGAACAACAGCAATTTTCTTCAGGTAGCTTTAGGTGCACACTGTGCAGAGGACGCATTACACTAACTGTAAATACTGTAGCTGCCTGTGGTATTAATAGGATCAGAAGAACACCACAAATTTTCTTCAGGTAGCTTTAGGTGCACACTATGCAGAAGACGCACTACACTAAGTTATAAATACTGCAGCTGCCTGCAGTTCTGTACTAATAGGATCAGAAGAACACCACCAATTTTCTTCAGGTATCTTTAGGTGCACACTGTGCAGAGGCCGCAGTAAACTAACTGTAAATACTGTAGCTGCCTGCCTGTGGTATTAATATAGGATCAGAAGAACACCACCAATTTAATTCAGGTAGCTTTAGGTGCACACTGTGCAGGGGACACAGTATACTAACTGTAAATACTGTAGCTGCCTGCCTGTGAAATTAATAGGAGCAGAACAACAGCAATTGTCTCCAGTAGGGATGAGCCGAACACCCCCCTGTTCGGTGCGCACCAGAACAGCAAAAAACAAGCAAAAGCAAACAAGCAAAAAATTCATTCGAACACGCGAACACCGTTAAAGTCTTTGGGACACGAACATGAATAATCAAAAGTGCTAATTTTAAAGGCTTATATGCAAGTTATTGTCATAAAAAGTGTTTGGGGACCTGGGTCCTGCCCCAGGGGACATGGATCAATGCAAAAAAAGTTTTAAAAACTGACGTTTTTTCAGGAGCAGTGATTTTAATAATGCTTAAAGTGAAACAATAAAAGTGTAATATCCCTTTAAATTTCATACCTGGGGGGTGTCTATAGTATGCCTGTAAAGGGGTGCATGTTTCCCGTGTTTAGAACAGTCTGACATCAAAATGACATTTCAAAGGAAAAAAAGTCATTTAAAACTACTCACAGCTATTAATGCATTGCCGGTCCGACAATACACATAAAAGTTAATTGATAAAAACGGCATGGGAATTCCCCACAGGGGAACCCCGAACCAAAATTAAAAAAAAAAATTACGTGGGGGGTCCCCCTAAATTCCATACCTGCCCCTTCAGGTCTGGTATGGATATTAAGGGGAACCCCGGCCAAAATTAAAAAAAAATGACGTGGGGGGTCCCCCTAAATTCCATACCAGGCCTTTCAGGTTTGGTATGGATATTAAGGGGAACCCCGGCTAAAATTAAAAAAAAAAAAAATGGCATGGGGTCCCCCTCAAAATCTATACCAGACCCTTCAGGTCAGGTATGGATTTTAAGGAGAACCCCGCGCCAAAATTAAAAAAAAAAACAGCGTGGGGTCCCCCCAAAAATCCATACCAGACCCTTATCCGAGCACGCAACCTGGCAGGCCACAGGAAAAGAGGTGGGGACGAGAGAGTGCCCCCCCTCCTAAACCGTACCAGGCCACATGCCCTCAGCTTTGGGGTAGCCCCACAAAACACCTTGTCCCCATGTTGATGAGGACAAGGGCCTCATCCCCACAACCCTGGCCGGTGGTTGTGGGGGTCTGTGGGTGGGGGGCTTATCGGAATCTGGAAGCCCCCTTTAACAAGGTGACCCCCCGATCCCGGCCCCCCCTGCCATTTCACTAAAAAACTGTCAAAAATGTTAAAAATGACAAGAGACAGTTTTTGATAATTCCTTTATTTAAATGCTTCTTCTTTCTTCTTTCTTCTATCGTCTATCTTCCTTCGGTTTCTTCCTCTATCTTCTTCTTTTTCTGGTTCTTCTGGTTCTTCTGGTTCTTCCTCCGGTGTTCTCGTCCGGCATCTCCTCCACGGCGTTGGCGTCTTCTTCCCTTATTCTCCTCGGGCCGCTCCGCATCCATGATGGCATGGAGGGAGGCTCCCGCTCTTCTCTTCATCTTCTTCTCTTCATCTTCTTGTCTTCATCTTCTTTTCGGGCCGCTCCACATCCATGGTGGCATGGAGGGAGGCTCCCACTGTGTGACGCTTCTCCTCTTCTGACGGTTCCTAAATAAAGGGGGGTGGGGCCACCCGGTGACCCCACCCCCCTCTGATGCACGGTGACTTGATGGGACTTCACCGGGTGGCCCCGCCCCCCATTATTTAAGAACCGCCAGAAGAGGAGAAGCGTCACACAGCGGGAGCCTCCCTCCATGCCACCATGAATGCGGAGCGGCCCGGAGAAGAAGATGAAGAGAAGAGCGGGAGCCTCCCTCCATGCCATCATGGATGCGGAGCGGCCCGAGGAGAAGAAGGGAAGAAGACGCAGACGCCACGGAGGAGATGCCGGATGAGAACACCGGAGGAAGAACCAGAAGAACCAGAAGAAGAAGAAGATGGAGGAAGAAACCAAAGGAAGATAGAAGAAAGAAGAAGCATTTAAATAAAGGAATTGTCAAAAACTGTCTCTTGTCATTTTTAACATTTTTGACAGTTTTTTAGTGAAATGGCAGGGGGGGCTGGGATCTGGGGTCCCCTTGTTAAAGGGGGCTTCCAGATTCCGATAAGCCCCCCGCCCGCAGACCCCCACAACCACCGGCCAGGGTTGTGGGGATGAGGCCCTTGTCCTCATCAACATGGGGACAAGGTATTTTGGGGGGCTACCCCAAAGCACCCTCCCAATGTTGAGGGCATGTGGCCTGGTACAGTTCAGGAGGGGGGGCGCTCTCTCGTCCCCCCCTCTTTTCCTGCGGCCTGCCAGGTTGCGTGCTCGGATAAGGGTCTGGTATGGCTTTTTGGGGGAACCCCACGCCGTTTTTTTTTTTAAATTTTGGCCGGGGTTCCCCTTAATATCCATACCAGACCTGAAGGGCCTGGTATGGAATTTAGGGGGACCCCCACGTCATTTTTTTTTAAATTTTGGTTTTGGGGTTCCCCTGTGGGGAATTTCCATGCCGTTTTTATCAATGAACTTCTATGTATATTGTTGGATCGGCAATGCATTAATAGCCACGAGTAGTTTTAAATTACTTTTTTTCCATTGAAGTGTCATTTTGCTGTCAGACTGTTCTAGACATGGGAAACATGTGCCCCTTTACAGGCATACTATAGACACCCCCAGGTACGAAATTTAAAGGGATATTACACTTTTATTGTTTCACTTTAAGCATTATTAAAATCACTGCTCCCGAAAAAACGGCCGTTTTTAAAACTTTTTTTGCATTGATCCATGTCCCCTGGGGCAGGACCCAGGTCCCCAAATACTTTTTATGACAATACCATGAATATAAGCCTTTAAAATTAGCACTTTTGATTTCTCCCATAGACTTTGAATTTGCCACGAACACCCCAAATTGTTCGCTGTTCGGCGAACTTGCGAACAGCTGATATTCGAGTCGAACATGAGTTCGACTTGAACTCAAAGCTCATCCCTAGTCTCCAAGTAGCTTTAAGTGCGCAATACTGTAGCTACCTGCCTGTGGTATTAATAGGATCAGAAGAATACCACTAATTTTCTACAGGTAACTTTAGGTGCACACTGTGTAGAGGATGCACTACACTAATTTGTAAATACTGCAGCTGCCTGCGGTACTGTACTAATAGGATCAGAAGAACACCACTAATTTTTTTCAGGTAGCTCTAGGTGCACACTGTGCAGAGGATGCACTACACTAACTTGTAAATACTGCAGCTGCCTGCGGTATTGTACTAATAGGATCAGAAGAACACCACCAATTTTCTTCAGGTAGCTTTAGGTGCACACTCTGCAGAGGACGCACTACACTAACTTGTAAATACTGCAGCTGCCTGCGGTACTGTACTAATAGGATCAAAAGAACACCACCAGTTTTATTCAGGTAGCTTTAGGTGCACACTGTGCAAAAGACGCAGTACACTAACTTGTAAATACTACAGCTGCCTGCGGTACTAATAGGATCAGAAGAACACCAACAGTTTTCTTCAGGTAGCTTTAGGTGCACACTGTGCAGAGGACGCACTACACTAATTTGTAAATACTGCAGCTGCTTGCAATACTGTACTAATAGGATCAGAAGAACACCACTAATTTTCTTCAGGTAGCTTTAGGTGCACACTGTGCAGAGGACGCACTACACTAGATTGTAAATACTACAGCTGCCTGCGATACTAATAGGATCAGAAGAACACCACCAATTTTCTTCAGGTAGCTTTAGGTGCACACTGTGCGGAGGACGCACTACACTAACTTGTAAATACTACAACTGCCTGCGATACTAATAGGATCAGAAGAACACCACCAATTTTTTTTAGGTAGCTTTAGGTGCACTCTGTGCAGAGGACGCACTACACTAACTTGTAAATACTGCAGCTGCCTGTGGTACTGTACTAATAGGATCAGAAGAACACCACTAATTTTCTTCAGGTAGCTTTAGGTGCACACTGTGCAGAGGACGCACTGCACTAACTTGTAAATACTACAGCTGCCTGCGATACTAATAGGATCAGAAGAACACCAGCAATTTCCTTCAGGTAGCTGTAAATACTTTAAAAAGCCTGCCTGTCAGTAGGAAGAGAATAACAGGAACTGATCTAGCTAAACTGAATGCATTGTATATATATATATATATATATATATATATATATATATATATATATATATATATATACACACACAACACCTAGGATGTGTATTTATATACACAATACACTGTAAGTGCAGCTAACTGACTCGCCTGCCTACTCTATCTAACTTAAATCAAATGACACTGCCTCTCTGTCTATCTATCTCTCTCAACGCCAGAACACACTACACAGGGCTGCCTGCCCCACATGCCTGTGGGGCATGTACTAAACCCCCTGAGCCATAATTGGCCAAAGCCACCATGGCTTTGGCCAATTACGGCTCTCTATACAGACGGCGCTGTGATTGGCCAAGCATGCGGGTCATAGTGCATGCTTGGCCAATCATCAGCCAGCAATGCACTGCAATGTCGCAGTGAATTATGAGGCCATGACACGCCACTCGAATTTGGTGCGAACAGCCCATATTGTTCGTAATTCGGTGAACGGACAAACATACGATGTTCCAGTTGAACATGGGTTCGACTTGAACATGAAGCTTTGTGTTCAAGACGAATGCATGTTCGACTCGATCATTGTGTGTTCGGTCGTTCGCTGAATTTAGTACATGCCACACTATATAAGGCTGCCTGCACATCGGCCCTGTGTAGTGTGTTGCGGTGAAGAGAGATAGATAGACAGAGACAGTGTCATTTGATTTAAGTTAGATAAAGTAGGCAGGTCGAGTCAGTTAGCTGCACTTGCAGTGTATTTTGTATATTTATGCATCCCAGGTGTTGTGTGTATATATAGATATTTATATCTATATATATATCTATATATCTATATCTATATATATATCTATATATCTATAGATATATATATATCTATAGATATATAGATATATATATAGATATAGATATATAGATATATAGATATATATATAGATAGATAGATAGATAGATAGATAGATAGATAGATAGATAGATAGATAGATAGATAGATAGATATCTATATATATATACACACTGTATTCAGTTTAGCTAGATCCGTTCCTGTTATTCTCTTCCTAATATACTGACAGGCAGGCAGGTGTTTTTACAGTATTTCCAGTTAGTGTACTGTGTACCCTGCACAGTTGCACCTACAGTATAGCTACCCGAAGCCAGGTGCTTGTGTGCTTCTTATGATACTATTAATAGCACAGGCAGGCTCTTGAAGTATTTCCAGTTAGTGTACTGTGTAACCCTGCACAGTTTCACCTACAGTATAGCTACCTGAAGCCAGGTGCTTGTGTGCTTCTTATGATACTATTAATAGCACAGGCAGGCTCTTGAAGTATTTCCAGTTACACTTATATTTTTATTTCTTTCCCTCTGTATGGACTTATGCTACGTACACACGGTCGGACTTTCCGGCGGACTTGGTTCGGCACACTTTCTGACGGACTTTGTCCGCCAGGTGCGCCGGACTTTAAAACGGACGGACTTGCCCACACACGACCGGACTTTTCCGGCGGGCTAAGTCCGCCCGTCTTTCCGACGGACTTTCGCCGGAGGTAGGGCGGACTTTCAGAATGAACGGACTTGCCCACACACGGACAAGTCCGTTCATTTTGAACGTGACTCATGTGCGACGGGACTAGAAAAGGAAATCAATCTTGCCGCTTTTATCGGCAAGATTGACACCTTGCGAGCCCCGTCGCGGGGCATACCAGGCCCTTAGGTCTGGTATAGATTATAAAGGGGAACCCCCTACGCCGAAAAAAACGTCGTGGGGTTCCCCCAAAGATCCATACCAGACCCCGATCCGAGCATGCAGCCCGGCCGGTCAGGAAAGGGGGTGGGGACGAGCGAGCGCCCCCCCTCCTAAACCGTACCAGGCCGCATGCCCTCAACATGGGGGGGTGCTTTGGGGGAGGGGGGCGCCCTGCGGGGCCCCCCACCCCAAAGCACCTTGTCCCCATGTTGATGAGGACAAGGGCCTCTTCCCGACAACCCTGGCCGTTGGTTGTCGGGGTCTGCGGGCGGGGGGCTTATCGGAATCCGGGAGCCCCCTTTGATAAGAGGGCCCCCAGATCCCGCCCCCCCCACCCTATGTGAATGAGTATGGGGTACATGGTACCCCTACCCATTCACCTAGGTAAAAAGTGTCAATAATAAAACACACTACACAGGTTTTTAAAATAATTTATTAAACAGCTCCGGGGGGGTCTTCCTCCGGCTTCGGGGGTTCCTCCGGTTCCTCTTCTCCCGGCGTCCGGTTGGTTCTTCTCCGCTCTCTTCTCCCGGTGTTCCAGTTCTTTGGCCGGCTCCTCTGCTGTCTTCAGGTAGCTCTCTTGCCAGCAGAGGTCCAGGCTTCTGGGCTTCTGGGCTTCTGGGCTTCTTGGCTTCTTCCCTCTTCTCTTCTCCAGATGTTGACACGACGCTCTCTCCGGCTGGACTGCTCTCTGAGGGCTCCGTTGTGACTTATATAGGCGGAGACCCCGCCCCCTAATGATGTCACAGTCCCTGGGCATGCTGGGACTGTGACGTTTTAGGGGGCGTCGTGTCAACATCTGGAGAAGAGAAGAGGGAAGAAGCCAAGAAGCCCAGAAGCCCGGACCTCTGCTGGCAAGAGAGCTACCTGAAGACAGTAGAGGAGCCGGCCGAAGAACTGGAACACCGGGAGAAGAGAGCGGAGAAGAACCAACCGGATGCCGGGAGAAGAGGAACCGGAGGAACCACCGAAGCCGGAGGAAGACCCCCCCGGAGCTGTTTAATAAATTATTTTAAAAACCTGTGTAGTGTGTTTTATTATTGACACTTTTTCCCTAGGTGAATGGGTAGGGGTACCATGTACCCCATAATCATTCACATAGGGTGGGGGGGCCCTCTTATCAAAGGGGGCTCCCGGATTCCGATAAGCCCCCCGCCCGCAGACCCCGACAACCAACGGCCAGGGTTGTCGGGAAGAGGCCCTTGTCCTCATCAACATGGGGACAAGGTGCTTTGGGGTGGGGGGCCTTTCCTGACCGGCCGGGCTGCGTGCTCGGATTGGGGTCTGGTATGGATTTTAGGGGGGACCCCACGCCGTTTTTTCGGCGTAGGGGGTTCCCCTTCATAATCCATACCAGACCTAAGGGCCTGGTATGCCCCGCGCTCACCGCAATAGGAAAATCTGTTTTTCCTATTGCAGCGAGCGCGAGATGCAATACCCTGCCCTCGCGTCGTATCTGGTCCGTCGGACCAGCATACACACGAGCGGGCTTTCCGTCGGACCAGCACACAGACGAGCGGACTTTCCGCCCGAAACTGAGTCCGGCGGATAAATTTAAAACAGGTTTCAAATCTTGGTCCGGTGGACTTTGGGGAAAAAGTCAGCCGGAAAAGTCCGCTGGCGCCTACACACGGGCGGATTGTCCGGCACACTCTGGTCCGCCGGATCAAGTCCGCCGGAAAGTCCGACCGTGTGTACGCGGCATTAGTTCAAAAGGGGATGCAGGATATAGGATAGTTGAAGAAAAAAACATCTCAAGAAAAAAGCATCTTTATTATTTTACAAACTTTCTTTGGAAATTGCATACATCCACCATATAATTGGCCGAGACTCACATTAGCACAAATCCCTGGCAGTGAAAAATTTATTTGATTTGTTCATCATGGGCTACAAATATGCAGGGCACACACATGTGCACACACATATTGAAGCATAAAAGCAAGCTTAGTCAAGACTCCACTAAGTCAGTAATACTGTAAGTCAGTAAAACACACCACTGCTCTACCAAGGAAAAATCCACTATTTATTCATTAACGGCAGACACTGCAGAATTTAATCTTACTTAGGCACCAATGAACACTAATGCTTTTGACACCTCTGTAGCTCCAAGTGAAATAATATGCTATGTCATGTTTTTTTTTTTTTTTCTAAGAGTAGGTCTTGTGGTTTTAATGTGAAACACCAGTCAAGCAATGCCTTTCTTTTAATTTTTAACAGGAAGGGTTAGAACTTTTGTTAGTTTTTTTAGTGCTATTACTGCCCTATTGGAGATCTTCCCTCAATTCCTGTCCCCATCAAAAAAGAGGTTCGGTTGGAGTTCCACTTTAATACTGATCTGAAGTCAGCCAAATAGTTCCAATCAAGCAACACTTTGCATGTTACTGTACATATCACACTTTGCAAATTCACAAAGGATGCAAGGTCATCTCAGACATACAAGTGACACATCGTCAAATCTGATTAGGTAACCAAGGGATGATTCACAAGGCCATTCACAGTAATCAGCTTTACAGCATGTGAACAATAGTCACTGCAGCAAAGTAAATTGTTTTGCAAGTCCGAGTGAAAATGAACAGACACTTTGTATTCATGCATTTCCAGAAGAATATTGAATATTTCAGAGTGATTCTTGACATAGCTGTCTCCACCTATTTGCATACAATGCAGAATGTGTTACTTTATGGTTTGAGAACATAAGTGCATGAAAAGGCACTAAGTGATATGCACTTTAGACATTTATAACATAACTTTTCCTTAGCTTCAGTGACAAGTGGTAGCTTTGAGCTGGACATTTTTAGGCAAAATTAGAAATTAATTGCAAGTGGTTAACCTGACCCTACCTGTGCTTCTTGGGGAACGTGGCCTGCATCAATTCTGTCAGAAATATAGGCCGTCAATTGTTTGTCTATGGTGCCAAGGGATTCCTGAATTAGGCGAATAGCTTTGTCAGTCTCCTGGGCAGACTGAATACTTTGTTCAAGAACCTTTTGTCTCCTTACAGCCTGCAAATGAAGAAAGGAAATAAGTTATTTTTTTGTTTTGTTCATCAGTTCCATTTGCATGAAAAACATGGCTAAAATAGAGCAAACACCTTTTTGTAGGATGAACTTCGATGACTTCTGACACTCATTAAGGCAGCCTTGATAATAAACTGACAATGCCCGAAAAGATTAGATAAATAGAGGTGAAATCATTTAAAATGGAAACAGGGACTGAAAGCTCTTTTCAGAATGTCGGTAAGGCACTGCTAAATTGTTAAAAGGAAACCTCTTCTGAACACTGTAATCTGCTGTTCTGAGGCCTATCCCACTTCTCCCTGATCTCATTATGTAGTTCAAGAGATTTCATGTACTGAGAATGGGGTCACGGTCACCAAGCCTGTGTAAGTCAAGGGAATGAAGTCAGAGCAACAAGTAACTAGGGACTAGATGAAGAATGCAGACACTGGGCTGTAGGTGGTAAGAGTCACTAAAACATAACTGAAAATAACCAAAAAAACAAATATATATTTTTTTAAAGTTTCTGTCTGCATTCAGTTTGTGTGTTCTGCACCCATCTTATGAAAAATTGTATTTATGGCTCAATAGAAATAACCATTACTAATATATTATTTATAAGTTTCTAGGGGTTGACTTATGAAAATTATGCTATAGGAAAACCTTATTGTTTTCCATAGCAACCAATCAGATTCTACCTGCAGCTCAGCTTTGAAATAAAACATGGATTCTAAACGGTTGCTATGGGCAATATTCCTGTTATTACTTTTTATATATCAGCTCCAAAATTATTTAAGTGTAAATTGTATACATACTGATGCTCATGCATTCACCCCCAGTGTTAATGGGTAGATTTATTTACTGTGAACAGTGTTAAAGTCAGATGGCTTTAAATGTATACTTATCATTTTGAGCAAGCAAACTACGTAATGCTCAAGCACACTACAGTAGTCTGATATGCTCTTTGTTCATTTATAGTAAGGCCTCGTTCACACTGGTACTGTCAACCCTGCATTTACATGCATTTGGAGGATATTTCTAAGAGCATATAAATGCATGTATTGCCTTTTCAATGGTGCCATTCACATAGAATTTTTGCCTGAGTTTAGGTGCATTCAGTTTAGCTGCATTCAGTAAAAATAGAATACTGTGTCTGTGAACTGATTAGTTTTAATATTAGTTGTACTTAGAAGCATACTAATTGTATGGTGAGGGATATGTTTTGTTTCATCGAGCACTGTTGTTCATAACTGACATGGATCTACATCGCTGGATGATGTAATTGACAAAATATTTACACCATGGGGCATTTTTTGACTTGCGTGGTATGTTTGTTATGAATGAAAAACCAGGTGTTCTATGTACCCCTTACTTATGTACATGGGGGAACAGATATCTGAACACTGACTTATTTTAAAGGGGGCCTTCACATTCTGATAAGCAACCTCCCCCCCAGGCCCCACAACATCACCCAGGCCAGGGATGTAGGAAAGATGCCCTTGTCCCTATCAACATGAGGAGAATTGCTTTGTCATGGGAAGCTAGGTACCATTCCAAGGAAATGCATATTTTTCCTGGCCATCAAGGCTGCATAATTGGATAAGGGTCTAATATGGCTTTTGGGGGACCCCTCACTGTTTTTTTTCTTGTTTTTTTGAATGTAGTATGTTCCTACCCGAAAACTTTGGTATAGCTTTTGGAGAGGACCCCATAACATTTTCTGGGTGTTTTTTTGTGTGGAGCCTTCCTGAAAATCCATACCAACAATCATCAAGGATAAGGGTCTATTAAGTATTTCCAGGGGATACCGCACATTAATTTTTTTGGGGGGGTCCCCATAACAATCTATACCAGACTCTCATCTAGGATAAAGGTCTATTAAAGATATTGATGGGAATCCCAGCCACTTAATTCTGTTTGTGAAACAGCCAGATGCCACTTAACATCTATGCCAGACCTTACCCAAGATAGGGGTCTGGTATTGATTGTTTAGGGGGACTCGACAAATAAAAAAGAAAATAGTGTGGGGAACATCATTTAGCAGCAATATTTGTAAATATCACTATTGCTTTAGAACATTGTACAGGTGCACCACTTTATGTGCAGGGTTAAGACATCCTCCAAACATGTTCTTTAAAGTATTTTTGTATGTTTATTGTGGCTCTTTACACCTAATTAAAAGAGGTGCTCCCCACTGAAAGTTTTTTTTTTAAACTCATTTGTAATGGTACCCACAGTATCTCACAAAAGTGAGTACATCCCTCACATTTTTGTAAATATTTTATTATATCTTTTCATGTGACAACACTGAAGAAATTACACTTTGCTACAATGTAAAGTAGTGAGTAGTGAGTGTACAGCTTATATAACAATATATCAATGTAAATTTTATGCTCTACATAAAGATGGCCTAGGCTATAAGAAGATTGCCAAGACCCTGAAACTGAGC
This sequence comes from Aquarana catesbeiana, assembly GCF_042186555.1. Taxonomy (NCBI): domain Eukaryota; kingdom Metazoa; phylum Chordata; class Amphibia; order Anura; family Ranidae; genus Aquarana; species Aquarana catesbeiana. The sequence continues at coordinate 331,368,045 of NC_133325.1, forward strand.
TGCAGCACAGTGGCCAAGACCATACAGCGGTTTAACAGGACAGGTTCCACGCAGAATAGGCCTCACCATGGTTCACCAAAGAAGTTGAGCGCACATGCCCAGCATCATATCCAGAGATTGTCTTTGGGAAATTGACATATGAATGCTGCCAGCATTGTTGTAAAGGTTGAAGGGGTGGAGGGTCAGCCTGTTAGTGCTCAGACCATACGCACACTGCATCAAATTAGTCTGCATGGCTGTTGTTCCAGAAGGAAGCCTCTTCTAAAGATGATGCACAAGAAAGCCCACAGTTTGCTGAAGACAAACAGACTAAGGACATGTATTACTGGAACCATATACTGTGGTCTGATGAGACCAAGATAAATGTATTTGGTTCAGATGGTCTCAAGCGTGTGTGGCAGCAACCAGATGGGGAGTACAAAGACAAAGTGTGTCTACAGTCAAGCATGGTGGTGGGAGTGTCATGGTCTGGGGCTGCATGAGTGCTGCTGGCACTTGGGAGCTACAGTTCATTGAGGGAACCCTGAATGCCAACATGTACTGTAACATACTGAAGCAGAACATGGTCCCCTCCATTCAGAGACTGGGCTGCAGGGCAGTATTCCAACATGATAATGACCACAAACACATCTCCAAGACGACCACTGCCTTGCTAAAGAAGCTGAGGGTAAAGGTAATGGACTGGCCAAGCATGTCTCCAGACCTAAACCCTATTGAGCATCTGTGGGGCATCCTCAAACAGAAGGTGGAGGAGTGCAGAATCTCTAACACCCACTAGCTCCGTAATGTCGCCATGGAGGAGTGGAAGAGGAACCCAGTGGCAACCTGTGAAGCTCTGGTGAACTCCATGCGCGAGAGGGTTAAGGTAGTGCTGGAAAATATTGGAGGACACACAAAATATTGACACTTTGGCCCAATTTGGACATTTTCACTTAGGGGTGTACTCACTTTTGTCGCCAGCGGTTTAGACATTAATGGCTGTGTGTTGAGTTATTTCGAGGGGACAGAAAATTCACACTGTTATACAAGCTGTACACTCATTAATTTACATTGTAGCAAAGTGTCATTTCTTCACAGTCTCCTGTAAATAAATAGACTACAAGTACTGTCAGTCATTGTGGCTTATGGCTTGTAGTTCTCAATGCTGGTGAGCATCCTTGTAGTTCATTGATGTTCCTGCTCTCAAGGAACTGCCTGCCCATAGCGGAGCTATGGGCAGACAGTGTACTGAGAGTCTGCAGGAGCCAGACATTGCACCCGCGTTCTGCTATCATTGGGGCAATGCTCTGCAGGCTCATTAGAAAATAATAATAATAATACATGCACATTTTTTTACCTGCAAGAAAATATAGCATTTTTAGTATTTTTTTTTTTCAAAAAGGTGAACATAGGGTTTAAAGTAATACTAAAATCTCCTTTTTTAATAAAAAAAATCTTGTTTACCTGTTCTTTGCAACAATATTGCACAGAAAGGTTACTTACCTCCTCTTCTGACAGTCTTTGCTGGTTTAGTGGGCCCCTCCCTCCTTCAGGTGCCTCCTGTTGCAGGCCAGGTGTTAAGGAGGCTCCAATATGTGTGCACTCCCACTGAGTGCAGACTCGGGCTGTGTGCATCTATAAGAACACACAGCACTGATAAGAAATGTCCCCACTCCCACCTCACAGGAGTTTGACTGATGGCAGCAGTAGCCTATGGCTCCACCACCTCAGCTTCCCCTGTGAAAGCAGAAAGTGCAATGTCCAATGCTGGAGCCTGAGACAGTGCTGGAGGGATGACATTGAGCCAGGTGAGTGTTTAGTGACAGAGGGGGTGGGAGAGGTAATGGGGCGTTTTTACCTTAATGCAAAAAATGTATTAAGGTAAAACGCATTCAGACTTTAGAACCACCTTAATGCTAAAGAAAATATTTTATCACGGTGGATTCACGGCGTGAATAAGAAATTGGCTCTTTAAAAGCAACAAGCAATGACGCTCAGTTAGGAACCAAGCACAAATTACAATGGAGTAATCTTTGTTTATTTTGCAGTTGATGAGCATCTCTAAACTTACAAAGTTCAACTGATAATGTAAATATGAAAAGCTTTTTTTGTCAAAACATTGGTGCTGAAGAAATAAACATCATTCTCGTGCCAATAGATTTTCTCCCACACACAAAATGTGCCAGTTAATTACATTTCAACTTGCTGTATATGACAGCAGTAGTGATATTTATTGCCCTGTACAGGCACTTAAATGTGACAATCAATCATGATATTTCAAGTGCATACAAATGCATTTATTGCTTAAAGTGGACCCTTCTACTTTTTTCATAACTTTAGCGTTCCTCCCCCTGCATATTGGAAAAATACTAGTATTTATACTTTTCTTTCGTCTGCCCTTTTTGTTTCTTTTTTGTTGTTGTTTTTGTTTGTTTATTTGTTAACTTTTTTGTGTAAAGATCTATGTTTGTCCCAAGCGTGTTTGAAGCCATTTACTGTTGACAGTCTCTCTACCTCTGCTGGAAGTTTATTTTAAGCCTCAACTACCATCTCATAAAAATAACACTTTATAAAATTAGTTTTGAACTTTCCTCCAGTTAGTTTGAGGTCATGTCCCCGTGTTCTTGATTTTGGTCTCATATTGAAAAAACTGCCCATCTGAACCTTATTCACCCCCTTGATGTATTTAAAGATTTCAATCATGTCTCCCCTTTCCCTTCTTTCCTCCAGACTGTACATATAAAGTTCCCGAAGTCGTCTCAGTATGTTTTATCCCCCAGACCTTTCATTATTTTTGTTACCCATCTCTGGACTTGTTCTATCTTATCAATATATTTTTGTAATTGAGGTATACAGAACTGGACACAGTATTCTAAATGAGGTCTCACTAAAAATCTATGTAGGGGAATCAGAACCTCCATCCTCTTGTAATGCAGCCTAGAATTCTATTTGCTTTTTCCACTGGCTGGTCACACTGTTTGCTCATTTTGCAATCATCTGAAATAAGTACCCCCAAATATTTTTCTTCTGTATTGCTAGCCAACACTATACCCCAATGTTATATTCTCAAGGGATTTTTTTCACCTAGGTGCATTACTTTACATTTAGAAACATTGAACTGCAGTTTCCACTGCTTTGACCAATCTTCCAGCAATGCCAAATCATGTTCCATGTTACAGATACCTCCAGGGATATCAACCCTATTACACACCTTTGTATCATCAGCAAAAAGACATATCCCGTCCAACAAACCTTTAGTTATAACACTTACATATAGATAAAATAGAAGAGGATCTGGTACAGAGCCTTGTGGTAAATCACTAGTTACTGTTCCGAGTGAACCCCATTTACAACCACACTCTGGTATCTATCCTTTAGCCAGCTGTAGGGATGAGCTTCGTGTTCAAATCACACGTTCAACTCGAACATTGCCTGTTCGGTCATTCGCCGAATTCAAAACGATATGGGCCGTTCGCGACAAATTCAAATGGCGCGTCACGGCCCATAATTCACTGCGGCATCGCAGTGCATTGCTGGCTGATGATTGGCCAAGCATGCACTATGACCCGCATGCTTGGCCAATCACAGCGCCGTCTGTACAGAGAGCCGTAATTGACCAAAGCCAGGGTGGCTTTGGCCAATTTTGGCTCAGGGGGTTTAGTACACTCCCCACGCTATATAAGGTCGCCTGCATGGCGGCCCTGTGTAGTGTGTTCTGCCGTTGAGAGAGATAGATAGACAGAGAGACAATTTGATTTAAGTTAGATGCACAGGCAGCTGTAGTATTTACAAGTCAGTGTAGTGCGTCCTCTGCACAGTGTGCACCTAAAGCTACCTGAAGAAAATTAGTGGTGTTCTTCTGATCCTATTAGTACAGTACCGCAGGCAGCTGCAGTATTTACAAGTTAGTGTAGTGCATCCTCTGTACAGTGTGCACCTAAAGCTACCTGAAGAAAATTAGTGGTGTTCTTCTGATCCTATTAGTACAGTACCGCAGACAGCTGCTGTATTTACAAGTTAGTTTAGTGCATCCTCTGCACAGTGTGCACCTAAAGCTACCTGAAGAAAATTAGTGATGTTCTTCTGATCCTATTAGTACAGTACCATAGGCAGCTGCAGTATTTACAAGTTCGTTTAGTGCATCCTCTGCACAGTGTGCACCTAAAGCTACCTAAACAAAATTAGTGGTGTTCTTCTGATCCTATTAGTACAGTACCGCAGGCAGCTGCAGTATTTACAATTTAGTGTAGTGCGTCCCTTGCACAGTGTGCACCTAAAGCTACCTGAAGAAGGGGCAGAGCTAGCAGCTGGCATGTGAGCAGCACTGAGCTGGAGCTCTGTGTAGGACAACGAATCCTTTAGTCATCCTGGGTGTCAGAGACACAGATTTTCCACACCAAAGCTTCCAGTACTCCCTCTGGACCTGGCAGACCGCAGTGGCATGGTTAAATACGGGCAAGCGCCCATGAAATCCACGGCGAAGCGCCTCTCTCAGTATGCCTGGGGATCTCAAGATGGCTGCGGCCATGAGGCAGATGAACGAAGCCCCAGCAATACACAGCAGAGCGGAACGGACCGCCCCCCCCTCACTCTGGCAAGGTAAGCCCACTGCCTCCTAGAACTATGGGATTGAGAAGAGGACTCTCCCTGGAGGGGCTACCGCAGGAAGAACTGGGAGACATAGTGCCAGAGGTGGGGGAGGGGGAGCCATCTCTGAAACAGATTATGAAAGCTATATGTACCAGCCAGTCCACGCTGACTGAACACATTAATGGAATAAGGGCTGAGATGTTGTTTTTAAAGAATGATGTACAGACCATTAGAGAAAGGGCTACTGAAGCTGAACAGAGAATTAGTTACCTGGAAGATGTAGTCTGTCCTCTGGAGCATAAAGTGCAGAATATACATTGTGAAGTGGGTGCTCACACAGATAAGCTTAGTGACATGGAAGACCGCCAAAGGAGGAACAATATTCACCTGGATGGTTTTCCTGAGAAGGCAGAGGGCAAACAACTTGAAAACTTCCTTGAAATGTGGTTTAAGGATAATATGGTGGATGATACCTTTTCATGCTTGTTTGCCATAGAGAGAGCCCATAGGGTCCCATCAAAACCTCCCCCTCCTGGGTCTCGCCCAAGTCCAATGATAGCCCGTATCCTACACTTCAGAGACCGTGAAAATATCCTCCGTGCGGCCCGCACTATGGGAGATTTGCAATATAATGGAAATCGAATTTCAATATACCCCAATTTTTCTGCAGCTACGCAGAAGCAAAGAGCCAGCTTTGTGCATGTCAAGAAAAGGCTCAGGGATCTGCAGCTGGCTTATAGCATGTTGTACCCAGCAAAGCTGAGAGTGGTCGATAAGGGAAAAGTTTCCTTCTTTAATTCTCCCACTGAAGCCTCTCGCTGGCTAGATGCTAGGGGGCGCCCTAGCCCTGAAGCCAGACGCTGAGAGGAAGACACACATCCTTTTGACCTATGCTTCTGCAGCTAACCTTACCAATTTACTTTTGTTTATCAGCCCTGAGGCTCAAGATTGTGTTCTTATGCTCTGATACTACAGTTATACCGTGACTTGTCCTACATGGTTCTACATGTTGATTGAACGTTCATTTTGCTAAGTTTCTCTTGGATGCAGGAGAATCTTTCTTTCTATTATTATTTCTTGGAACTTTTTTTATTCCCCGGATTGCACTACTGAACTGTGTATCGCCAGGAACAGATCCTTTCATCCTTTCAAGATCTTCTTATAAAAAGGACGGGAAAAGTTTTTTTTTTTTTTTTTTTCTCCTTCTTTTATCTTTTTTCTCCCTTTTTTGGTTTGCTGGCACTGGCTACAGATACTGTTCTCCTAATACATGCAGGGAGGGTATGGGGTGTTGATAGGTCTGGACGTTTTTGTTTTTGTTTTTCTCTGCAAGACTCACTGCAGGTTGATAAGTGGCGGGCCCCCCCCCCCGCTAAAGACCTATAACCCCAGAGGTTGATCATGACCTATGACTCCCTGAGGTCATTTATTATTGTTATAGTTATGGGATCTGGGCGCACGGCATGTTGGGGCTGTGTGCAGGGTGGGAAGATAAGGGAAGTTATGCTTTGTTGGTTAGTGCTGTGTGCTGCTGTCTCTCTCTGTTTTAGTCCCCACAGATTGAAGTGGCTGGCCAAAGACTGGTTAGCCGATGCTCTCCCGGGAGGCGAGCTCTGGTATCGTTGCTATATCAATGGCACATTATCCTGTTACAGGAGACGCATCTCCAAGGTTCCAAAGTTATGGCATTAAAGAAAGCTAACATTATGAGAGTCATACACGCTGAATATTCAACGAATTCTAGGGTAGTGGCCATCCTGGTTGCTAAGAAAGCAGCGGCACAAATTATACAGGTCAAATCAGACCCCAATGGTAGATATGCCATATTAGTATGTCAAATGTATAATATATGTTTAACCCTGGTATGCGTGTATGTTCCCCCGCCATTCTCCTTCCAAGTATTAGAAAGCATTCTAAATGAAGCTGTGAAGATAGCACAGGGCCCACTGCTGTTGATGGGTGATTTTAATGTGGTGTCGGATGGGAATCTTGACAGGCATGGATGTGCATCTGGCGTGCGCCACACCCTTTCATCCTGGTTGGACAGCTACTCTCGCACTGATGTGTGGCGTTGTAATAATCCAGGAGTCAGGACATATTCATGCCACTTGGAAACTCACAAGACACTGACTAGAATAGATATGCTGCTGTCCTCCATAGATGGTCTCCAAATTATATTCGGGGTCAGGTACCTTCCTAGAGCTCTATCGGACCATTCTCCACTGGAAGTCACATTAAATTTGAATGTGCCCAATGGGAGAAGACAATGGCGCCTGAAAACACAGTGGCTACAGGAGGAATACGTGTCACTGGGCTGTAAGACGGCTATTAGTCATTACTAGAGGGAGAATGGTGCTGAAACCTCGATACACAATCAATGGGAGGCTTTTAAAGCCACCATGAGGGGAGTGTTTACTAAAGAGGCGAGAGACTTTGCAAATGCCTTAAACTCAGATATCACACATGTGGAACGCGATGCAGCTGCAGCTGAACAGGAATATATACCAAACCCCTCACCTGATACTTATGAGTCTTGGCAAGACCTGACGAGACAGTTTAAATTACTTTTGACAGATCACACTATGAAAAAACAACTACAACAAACTAGATCCATTTTTGAATTTGGTGACAAAAGTGGCCTCTTATTAGCTTTCTTGGTGTGACCTATGTATGCCCCTACATCTGTACTACACCTTAGAAAACCAGGGGGAGACTTGGTGAGAGACTTGCGAGATATTCTAAAAGTGTTCGTAGACTTTTATGACACCCTATACCAATCCCAGTCCGGATGTACTGATCAGGAGCTTTCCTCCTATTTGAAGGACCTGAGCCTTCCATCTTTGGACCTGGAGGATAGTGCTGCATTGGAACATTCCATTACCTCAGAAGAGATAGCTGATGCCATTTCCTCCTTTAGGCCGGGTAAGTCACCTGGACTCGATGGTTTCCCAGCGGAATGGTATCAGCTGCACAAAGACAGCTTAGTCTCGCGTCTCCAAAAAGTTTTTGTGCTGGCAGAAACAGAAGGTACATTACCAGAATCCATGCATGAAGCTCTAATTGTTGTGATCCCAAAACCTGGTAAAGACCCGAGCGAATGCGAATCATATAGACCGATCTCCTTGATCAATACTGATGTCAAAATATTAGCTAAAATTTTGGCTGGTAGATTGCAATCGGTAATCCTTAAATTGATCAACTCAGATCAAACTGGGTTTATCCCGGGCCGATGTACTCAAATGAACCTTAGAAGGCTCTATGTAAATTTGCAAATTTCCCATACAAATACAGGTAAAAGGGTGGTGGCATCACTCGTCACAAAAAAAGCATTTGACTCTGTTCTCCCTACTTATTAAATTGGGCTTTGGACCAAGATTTTTGAACTGGGTTAGGTTGCTTTACAAGGACCCCCGAGCATGTTTTAAAGTTAATGGGCTCATCTCAGACACATTCAAGATAGGTAGGAGGACGAGACAGGGATGTCCCCTGTCCCTGCTCCTCTTTGCCCTAGCTAAAGAACCCCTTGCAGCAAAACTTAGGAGTCAAGATGACATCAAGGGGCTGTTGGTTGGGGATCTGGAGGAACGCGTATCATTATATGCAGATGATATGCTCCTATATTTGGGAGATCCGGAACTATCATTATCTAATGCATTCGACTTGATCCAGGAATTTGGTAACTTCTCTGGCTTTCAAATTAATTGGTCTAAATCATCGCTGTTTCCTCTAGATCCACAGCCAAACCTGGTGCTTCCCACTCAATGCCCTTTAGCGATAACAACCCACTTTAAATACTTAGGAATACATATCCAACTACCTGTGAACTCATTCATGGAGGTGAACCTATGGCCTGTAATCAGAGCCTTCAGAGATAGAGTACAGAAATGGAAAGACCTTCCACTCACATTATTAAGTAGAGCTAATCTGTTTAAAATGATTTTTCCCCCGAAATTTTTATATATACTCTCTAATGCCCCATTATATATTCCTAAAAAGACATTTCGATACATTGACTCCTTGTTGACCTTCTTTTTATGGGGAGACAAGGCAGCTCGTGTGTCGCTGGCCATCTTGCAGTTGCCAGTGGGGAGGGGAGGTCTGGCAATACCCGATCTTCGCCTGTACTATTTGGCATCTCAGCTGGTTCAAGCCCACTGGCGCATGTTTCCACAGCTGAACAACGCTGCCACTGCGGTGGAGGCAGCTGTGGCAACCTCCTATGAAGCACTTCTGAATTTCTTTTTTAGAGGGATGGTGCCTACTGAGGACGGGATGACTGTGCTTAAATCAGCCAAACGGGTGCTCGAGATCTCTATAAAACAAATACAAGACAGACCTTTACACCTGTCACCAAATACCCCATTATGGTTCAACCCTTGTCTGAAGGACCTTTCTCATTTGGAGGATGGACATAGATGGGCCAAATTTGGCCTTACATATATGCACCAATTATTTGAGAATGTTGAACTTAAAACGTTTGCACAGTTGAAAAGGGAATTGGGTGTCCCCGATTCATGGGCATTTCACTATACCAGGTTGAGGCATGCGACACGTGCACAATTTGGAACGGGGTTGATACCTTTAGAAAACACAAAAATGGAAACACTGCTCGCAGAACCTGACCACACAAAACGCATATCCACTTACTATGCGGCACTCATAGAAAAAAAGAAGGGAAGAGAAAATGAGAGACAGATGGAAAGATATCATCCCAGAGTTGACTGAGGCTCATTGGAAAGAGGTTTTGACCTCCTATATGTCCACGGTCATCTCTGCGAGGAACAAACTGATACAACTAAGATACCTACACCAAGTGTATTACACCCCATACAGACTATATAGGATGGGCAGAAGAACTGACCCTATTTGTCACAAATGCCTGGTGGCAGAAGGTACTTTTATGCACATGGTATGGGACTGTAATAGAATACGACCCTTATGGTCACAAGTAACCCAGTTTGTTGCAGAAACATTTGATCTCCCGAACATATGTAGCCCACTGCTGGGTCTCCTAGGGGTAATAGAAGAAGAAGTAATGAGCAACAATGCTAGACTGTTTTTGAGACTACTGTTTTATTATGTCAGGAAGCTGATTGTTTTAAATTGGATAAAGAGGGATCACCTTACCTTAGGAGCGTGGAAAGGATTGGTTATTGGAAATATTACACTGTATAAAATGACCTATGAAGCAAGAGGTAGTAAGAAAAAATTCAATAAAGTATGGGGAAGATGGATTAACTCAAAGGAAACTACGCCATGTGACATCTAAAATGGAATCTTCTATATAATGTAGTTGAGTAATATATCAGGTAGGATGACATTGGGGGAGCATATTCTGGGGGACTAGAGGGAGGACAGCACACAGCACAATTGGTTTGAGAGGTAGCCACCTCTATGGTTCTGTTCTCTAACTTCTTATATATATTTTGTATTTTTATTTTTTTACCATATCTTAGACTGAAGATAATTTACATTACAATTATGGATTGTAACTGGTACTTTACAGTTTAAAAAAAAATGCTAACTGTACTGATATATCCTTTATCATAGGATGCTTATTCTGAACTACTTTTGAATAATTGTACTTTGACGGCTGCATCCAGTAATATACCTTATATGCAATGTGTTATTTTATTTATATGCATTTGGCAAATAAAAACCTTTTAAAGCTACCTGAAGAAAATTAGTGGTGTTCTTCTGATCCTATTAATACCACAGGCAGGCAGCTACAGTATTTACAGTTAGTGTAGTGCGTCCTCTGCACAGTGTGCACCTAAAGCTACCTGGAGACAATTGCTGTAGTTCTGCTCCTATTAATACCACAGGCAGGCAGCTACAGTATTTATAGTTAGTGCACTGTGTCCTCTGCACAGTGTGCACCTGAAGCTACCTGAAGAAAATTAGTGGTGTTCTTCTGATCCTATTAATACCACAGGCAGGCAGCTACAGCATTTACAGTTAGTGTAGTGCGTCCTCTGCACAGTGTGCACCTAAAGCTACCTGGAGACAATTGGTGGTGTTCTGATCCTATTAGTACCACAGGCAGGCAGTTGCAGTATTTACAGTTAGTGCACTGTGTCCTCTGCACAGTGTGCACCTAAAACTACCTGAATAAAATTGGTGGTGTTCTTCTGATCCTATTAATACCACAGGCAGTCAGCTACAGTATTTACAGTTAGTGTACTGTGTCCTCTGCACAGTGTGCACCTAAAGCTACCTGAATAAAATTGGTGGTGTTCTTCTGATCCTATATTAATACCACAGACAGGCAGCTACAGTATTTACAGTTAGTGTACTGTGTCCTATGCATAGTGTGCACCTAAAACTACCTGAATAAAATTGGTGGTGTTCTTCTGATCCTATTAATACCACAGGCAGGCAGCTACAGTATTTACAGTTAGTGTACTGTGTCCTTTGCACAGTGTGCACCTAAAGCTACCTGAATAAAATTGGTGGTGTTCTTCTGATCCTATTAATACCACAGACAGGCAGCTACAGTATTTACAGTTAGTGTACTGTGTCCTCTGCACACTGTGCACCTAAAGCTACCTGAAGAAAATTGATGTTGTTCTGCTCCTATTAATACCACAGGCAGGCAGCTACAGTATTTACAGTTAGTGCACTGTGTCCTCTGCACAGTGTGCACCTAAAACTACCTGAATAAAATTGGTGGTGTTCTTCTGATCCTATTAATACCACAGGCAGGCAGCTACATTATTTACAGTTAGTGTACTGTGTCCTCTGCACAGTGTGCACCTAAAGCTACCTGAATAAAATTGGTGGTGTTCTTCTGATCCTATATTAATACCACAGACAGGCAGCTACAGTATATATATATGCAACATATGTCTCAAGCGTATCTCTCGTGGCCAAAACATCTCCCGCTTGGGCACCACATGCTTGACCAGACATATGTTGACCTGCCATGCAGTTCATTGGCAAGCGCACCTAAAAGACCCACACCAAAGAACAAAGAGGACCTGTCCTTGCTCCTCATCAGCTGGGATCTCCAACCCCACTATACCTTCAGTCCTCTCTGAGACCTGCACTGAGAGGATAGAAGGTGTAGAATTAGGTGTGTCACGGCCAAGTACTTGCGGGCAATCTACTATCAGTACACTGACATCAGATTGTACCAGGCAAATTTCCCTGCCCCAGCTGCTGCACCGCCGAAAGAAGTTCGCTCCCATCCATCCACATGCCCAGCGGTTCAATGCTAGATTGGCTGCGTGCATTTCCACAGGTCATATAATGCCAGTGCTTGGCTGGCTGACCTCCAAAAGGAATTTAACCTGCCCAAGAACCGCCTAATCTGTGACATGCCCACCAGGTGGAACTCAACGTTGGCCATGCTGCAGCGGCTGCAGCGGCTGCCCATGCAACAGAGGGCTATCAATGAGTACCTGTGCGACTGTGGCACCAGGACAGGGTCAGGGGAGCTTGTTTTTTTCCCCATGCCAGTGGGCCATGATCAGGGATGCATGCACTGTCCTGTCACCATTTGAGGAGGCCACGAGGATGGCGAGCAGTGACAGTGCATGCATAAGTGACACTGTCCCCCTTGTCCACCTGTTGGAGCACACGCTGCGTGGAATAATGGACAGGGCACTTGAGGCAGAACAGAGGCAGGAAGAAGAGGACTTCCTTAGCTCTCAAGGCCCCCTTTATCCAGACAGTGTTCCTGCACGCCCGCCGATCACACAGGAAGAGGACAAGGAGGAGGAGGAGGAAGAGGAAGATTGTGTCAGCATGGAGGTGGAGCCTTGCACTCAGCATCAGCATCAGTCTTTAAGGGATCATTTACAGTTCCAAAAAACCCATGGACTTGTACGTGGCTGAGAGGAAGTGGCTGCGGATCATGTCGTCCTTAGTGACCCAGAGGACTCCGGACCAAATGCCTCAGCAAACCTACGCCGCATGGCCTCCCTGATCCTGCAAAGCCTGCGGAAGGATCCTTGTATTCATGGTATCAAGGAGAGGGATCAATACTGGCTTGCAACCCTCCTTGATCCACGTTACAAGGGTAAGGTTGAGGACCTTATCTTGCCATTGCAGAGGGAGCAGAGGATGAAAAATCTCCGGGAGGCTTTGCAGAAAGGTTTGTGCAACGCATTCCCAGAGACTGGGAGGTTACAAACTCCTGTTCCTGGACAACGTGTTGCTGAGGCTTCGGTCAGTCAAAGAAGGAGCGGTGGAGAAGGTGGCCGTCTGACCGATGCATTCAGACAACTTTTTAGTCCGCAGCCCCAAGGTATGATCGGTTCCAGCAACCATCGCCAGCGTCTGTTTTACATGGTGCAGAAATACCTGGGGCAAGGTCTGACTTGGACACCTTTGCCACCGAAAATCCTCTGGGTTACTGGGTCTTGAGGATGGATCACTGGCCAGAACTTGCACAGTATTCAATTGAGCTACTGGCCTGTCCTGCATCCAGCATTCTTTCGGAACGCACATTGAGTGCTGCTGGAAGTTTTGTAACCGATCACAGGGTGCACCTGTCCACCGACTCGGTCGATCGACTGACCTTCATAAAAATGAATCAGTCTTGGATCACCACCAGCTACCAAGCACCTGATGCTGATGTAACTGAATAATTTTTTTTTAAATGTCAGATCCCTTCAAGACTGCCTATGCTGATGCTGAGTGACTATCCTGTTATGTTGAGTGATTATCCTCTTCCTCCTCAATGATCATGCTGAAAGCTTGTAAGAATATTTTTGGTTCTGGGCGCCGCCACCAGTGGCTAAGGCCCAATTTTTCAGCCCCTGTTTAACAGGGGCGTGTAATTACAATTTTTGCTGCAATATTTTTCAAGGAGGGTTCGTTGCTGCACTCAACTTGAGTATTTGTGAGGGGTTGCAGTGTTGTGGCACCAGCACCAGTGCCTAAGGCCCAATTTTTCAGCCCCTGTTTAACAGGGGCATGTAATTACAATTTTTGATGCAATATTTTGCAGGAGGGGTCATTCCTGCACTCCAACTAGAGTATCTGTGAGAGGTTGCAGTGTTGTGGTACCAGTGCCTAAGGCCCAATTTTTCTGCCCCTGTTCAACAGGGACATGTAATTACAATTCTTGATCTAATATTTCACAGCAGGGCCCATTTCTGTGCCCACCAAGAGTAACTGTGAGGACTTACAGTGTTATGGCACCAGCACCACCACCACCAAAGGCCCAATTTTTCTGCTCCTGTTCAACAGGTGCATGTAATTACAATTCTTGATCTAATATTTCACAATAGGGCCCGTTCCAACTCCCACCAAGAGTAACTGTGAGGACTTACAGTGTTGTGGCACCAGCACCAGCACCACCACCACCAAAGGCCCAATTTTTCTGCCCCTGTTCAACAGGGACATGTAATTACAATTCTTGATCTAATATTTCACAGCAGGGCCCATTTCTGCGCCCACCAAGAGTAACTGTGAGGACTTAAAGTGTTGTGGCACCAGCACCACCACCACCAAAGGCCCAATTTTTCTGCTCCTGTTCAACAGGTGCATGTAATTACAATTCTTGATCTAATATTTCACAGTAGGGCCCGTTCCAGCTCCCACCAAGAGTAACTGTGAGGACTTACAGTGTTGTGGCACCAGCACCACCACCACCAAAGGCCCAATTTTTCTGACCCTGTTCAACAGGGGCATGTAATTACAATTCTTGATCTAATATTTCACAGCAGAGCCCGTTCCTGCGCCCACCAAGAGTAACTGTCAGGACTTACAGTGTTGTGGCACCAGCAGCACCACCACCAAAGGCCCAATTTTTCTGCCCCTGTTCAACAAGTGCATGTAATTACAATTCTTGATCTAATATTTCACAGCAGGGCCCGTTTCTGCGCCCACCAAGAGTAACTGTGAGGACTTACAGTGTTGTGGCACCAGCACCACCACCACCAAAGGCCCAATTTTTCTGACCCTGTTCAACAGGGGCATGTAATTACAATTCTTGATCTAATATTTCACAGCAGAGTCCGTTCCTGCACCCACCAAGAGTAACTGTCAGGGCTTACAGTGCTGTGGCAACACCAACACCTAAGGCCCCAATTTCTGCAGAGTATATAGGGCAGGCCCCTACTTTCAAACATCCAACTTACAAATGACTCCTACTTGCAAATGGAAGGAGACAACAGGAAGTGAGATGAAATCTACCCTTAGGAAGGGAAATTCTCTCCTGTAAGAGTTAATATGGGAAAAATGTGTCTCCTTTCCACTGATGCTTTATCACCAATCCTTGTTTCACTAAAAATCCCAAATTGTCAAAAAACATTTGTCATTGGGGCAGAAAGTGAGGTAACATCTTCTGAAGAGGTGCACAGACAGAAAAACAAATGTCACAGGGGTGATAACCCTTCCCTATGTTTTTCAAAAAGCTTAAAAATAGATTTTTTGGCTGGAGCTACACTTTAAAAATGTACCAGTTCAAAATCACAAACAGATTCTACTTAACAACAAACCTACAGTCCCTGTCTTGTTTGCACCGCCTGTATACTGCTGTTCAGAGTATATAGGGCCTGGGGGCCCCACGCCTTTCCTTTTTTTAATATTGGTGCGGGGTTCCCCTTAATATCCATACAAGGCCCAAAGGGCCTGGTAATGGACTGGGGGGGTACCCATGTTGTTTGTCTCACTGATTTTCATCCATATTGTTGGGACCCAACATTACATTAAAGCTGCAAGCAGTTTTAAATGACTTTTATTCCTTTAAAAATGTAATTTTGTGCAGGGACTGTTCTAAGCATGGGAAACACGCGCCACTTTACAGGCATATTATAGACACCCCCCAGGTATGATATTTAAAGGAATATTTCACTTTTTTTTCACTTTAAGCATCATTAAAATCACTGCTCCCGAAAAAAACGGCCATTTTTAAAACTTTTTTTTGCATTGATACATGTCCCCTCGGGCAGGACCCGGGTCCCCAAACCCTTTTTAGGACAATACTATGCAAATTAGCCTTTAAAATTAGCACTTTTGATTTCGAACGTTCGAGTTCCATAGACTTCAATTGGGGTCTAACGTTCGTGCAAATTTTTCGGTCCGTTCGCAGGTTCTGGTGCAAACCGAACCAGGGGGGGTGTTCGGCTCATCCCTAGCCAACTGCATATCCACTGAACCAGCCAAGAGCTAAGTCCTAACTTGTATAATTTTTGTATTAGATCATTATGTGGACCTGTATAAAATGCCTTGCTGAAATCAAGATATTCTGTGTCAACAGCACCACCCTGGTCCAAAACATTAGTAATATAGTAAAAACAATTGTAATAGGTATAATATTAGCTGTGCACCCATCATGGGGAATGTCTCCTGTTGGAAGAGATTGATTAAAAATATCCCTTAATGGTCCAAAAACTATACCTTAAAGTTATTTTAGAATTCTGGGATGAATACCCTCGGGGCCCATTGCTTTATTAAGTTTTCCCCAAGCCAGTTCCTCTACAACCTCTGTCTCCAGAAATCCTAAAAATGAGCCATCATTACGAGAACCAATATGATTCCCCAACTTGTTATTGTTGGTGCAATTTATTTCTGAGAAGACCGAACAGAAGTACTTGTTTAAATGGTTTGCTACATCCAGGTCTCCCTCAACATACAGTATTCAGTATTCAGTATACAGTAGTGTCATGCCCAGTTTTCATTTTAGTGATCCCATTGCATTTTTTTCCTTCTATCAGTAATGTACTTAAAAAAAGGTTTTATCGTCTTTCTTAATAGATTTAGCAATTTTTTTCCTCTTTCTGTGCTTTGGCAAGACTGATAATGTGTTTGGCCTTCTTTTGTCTATTTTTATTCTCTGTCAGCTACACTTCCTGCTTCCTTGAATCTTTTTTATGCTGATTTTTTTTTTCCTTTACCGTCCTAATAACCTCTTTAGTGAACCATATTCGTTTTTTCTTCCGTTTATTCTTACTAACTTGCCCAACATATAATTGAATTACCTCCAGGAAGGTAGACTTTAGTAGTGATCACCGATTACTTACTCCTGTACTTTTATTTCAAACTTTCAATTAATTTTTTAGAAATGTCCCCATTTCAGCAAAATTTGTCCTTTTGAAATCAAAATTGTATATGATTTTTCAGTTCTTGTTTAAAAGTGTTTGTTACCCTATGTAATTTGGCCCCTTCTATCACCTAAAAAAACCTGGCTGATCCTGCCTGGCTATACCCTCCCCTCTGTAAACTGACCACGGTTTATCATGGCTGCTGAGCCTTGACACAGTGGTCAGTTTATGTGCCTACGTCATCCGCAGTCCTGCTCTGTCCTTCTCTGGCCTCCTCCCCTCCTGCTGCTATTATGACTAAATTAAAATCCTCCCATCCTCTCTGTAACATAATGCTATGTGCCCTTGTGCCTGTGTTATGTAAAAAATCTGCTGACCTGTACTTATATCAGAGCGTCTTCTGGTGCTCACATGACTCCACAGCTCTCTTTCCTCCCCTCCTGATGTCAGCAGGAGTGCTCAGCCCCTCCCGCTATGGTTATCAGCCAGACAGAGAAGACAGCTGAGGCATCACGTTAGAGCCAGGAGACACTCTGATATAGGTACAGATCGGCAGATAACAACCATTTTAATATCAAACCAAAGACACTGGTGATCACTAGAACCCAAATTTTCTCCCACCTCAAAATCAGACTGTCGATTCCCATTTATCAGTACTGGGTCTAGAATATGACCAACTCGGGTTGAGCTTTTTGCTAACTGTTTTACAGAAACCCCACTTCCACAACATTCCCGCTCCTGCTTGTGATAGCAGTTTGAGAATTTAAGTTAATGTCAGGCATGTTGAAGTCTCCTATAATCAAAACCTCTCCCTTCTTTGCCATTTGAGTTATCTCATCAATCAACAAGTTATCATAATCTTCAGTCTGTTCTGGAGTTCTGTACACTACACCAATTCTAAAGGAAGAAAACTCTCTGGTTGGAAGGCAGACCCAGAAGGTTTTCAAGTATTTCACTTATCTTTTAAATTAATGTTACTGTTATGCTATTTTTGACAAATACAGGAACCCCCCCCCCCCCCTTCCCTACTCTGTTGTTCCTGTATAGTGTATATCCTGGCATTGTTATTTCCCTGTCATTTGAATCCTTGAACCATGTCTCTGTAATTGCAACAAGGTCTATGTTGTCCCTAGGCATAAAAGCTGTCAGCTCACAAAGCTTGTTGCCTAAACTACGAGCATTAAGCAACATGATATGACAAACACTGCTATTTACTGCATTATTTTTACCACCAGAAACTTTAAGGGCTCATTTACACTTGATTCAGGTTCAACACACATTAACGGCTTCAAAACTAGGCTTCGGACAGGCTTTGGGAAAGCTCTCTGAATGCTAGTCAAAGCCCCTGTCACTAAATAAAATGTTTAGCTTACAGTCCTGTTCACACCTTGCTTTTGCTTTGCTCTGCTTCGGTTTCACTTCAAAAATTATACCCTATGTAGCTCTAGTGGTTCTTTCAATAGATCTTAAAAGCCTCCATAGAAGTCTATGGGGCTTTAATTGGCGTTCAGAGAGTTTTAACAAAGTGTGTCCAAAGCCATGTTTTGAAGCAAGTGTAAACTAGCCCTAATTGAAGTGACCACCCCATCAAACCAGTCCTTAGCAACACAACCCCTCACATTTGTTTCAACCTGCTGGGGACATAAATGCTCCTCATCAATTACATCTCTACCCCTATTTCTCAGTTTAAATGCATGTCCAAAAACTCCTAAATTCCATACTAAGAAACTCAGTGACCTCGTGTGAGGGATGCAGACCATCTCTCTTGTACAATTTTAATGTCAGACCACCTGATAGCATCATGACTAACATAACCAAAACCTTCAGGTTTGCACCAAGATTTTCATATAAATTTGGCTGTCTACAGCTATGGATCTACTGATCATTTTTATATCTGAGTTACACTGATGGTAATGTCTGCTTTTTTATTATATACTTTGTTTGCATTTCCCAAGTTTTGAGAAATGTATATTGAGCTCAAAAAGGTGAACACGAGTACAGAAGTACATACATATAAAACCAGTAACAATGAATATGTGGAATCATCTGGATACAGATATGCATTATTTAAAAAAAATAGAAAAAATGACACTCTCTTGTGAATCCTTATGACAATGACATACATGTATTGTATAACATAAAACAAAGGGGTAAACCTACACTGGTTTAATAGTTGTTGTGAGGGTAGGTCTTCCCAAGCTTAGAGTGAAAGTAGAGATACACAATTGGGGTTATTTACTAAGGCAAATCCACTTGAAGTGCAGTCATTGTAGATCTGTGGGGGACATGCAAGGAAAATAAAAAACAGCTTTTTTGCTTGCACATCATTGGATGATAAAATCAGCAGAGCTTCCCCTCATCTCAGAGCTTCCCCTCAGATCTACAGCGATCTACAGTGACTGCACTGCAAAGTGCACTTTCAGGTGCACTTGCAGTGCACTTGTAGTGCTGAGTGGATTTGCCTTTAGTAAATCTACCCCAATATGTCCCAAATTTTATGGAAATTGAGGGGGTGGTTTCTTTCCCCAAACACAACTTTTTTTAAATGGGATGATCTGATTGATTAAGGAAGGTAAGTATATCAATTTAATGGCTAATGTCTTATGTGTTATAAAATGTGTTTCTCTTTAGAATTATTCTAGTGTAATGTGGCTAACACTCTTTATATAGTATTCCAAACAAACTTCAGGGAAGAGGAAGCTGCAGTAAAGCAAGAAGCATGGTGACTACCTTCTTTTAAAACCTAGAGATCAAGAGCATTTCTGGCCAGCATGGAGGATGGTCACTTAATCCCCTGCTTTCCTTGCCCGTTCACTTTAGTGACTACACAGAGAGAGAAGGAGAGAGGCTTTGTACCGCTGTTACCACTCCTTCACCCTGTCATTCACCTGGGAACATGTCTAAATGCCACAAGCTTGCGAAATTGCCATAGCAGCTCACAGAATCCTACCCAGCAATAGGATCTCTCACTTAAGGTGGCACCAGCTCTGGATCCACTAGCACTTTCCACTCTTGGCCTGCTACTCACAGTCTGCTAGAAGCTGAAAGAGAGATCCTCACTGGGTGAGTTCTCTCCTCATCCACCCCTATTACTTGTGGCTCAGCAAAAACAAGGCAAAGGAAGGATGAGAGCACAGTCTCCATGGCACACAGCAACATGGACAATACCAGTACACTTCAGAACACCCAAGCTCATCCTTTCCTGTCTCTTGTGATTAGAATTCTTATAAATATAAAGAAGAATTCTCGAAGGAGACTGGGACAGGGTAGAGGACATCCATGTGAAGGCTAGTAGCATAGGGACCAACTTTTTCCAGTTAATTTGAGGCCAGAATATTCACCAAAATTTTCGACAGTATGAATAGCCAAGCATATGGAATGGCCTGGAGCATAAAGAAATAGTATTAAGCTACCAACATATAAGCCTATGTGTTTAGTTGCTAAATGTTTCATTGTCAGAGGGTAATGCCTTTAAAAGTCTCCATTTTCTAAATGTTAATAGTGAGAGTCTCAATTTCTACAGCAGGAGGGAAGAGCAGACAAAGGGTGGCCTTGCCCCATACCCAATGGGAAGCAAAAGGACAGGAAGATATTCAATTGTGGGTGGGTATAAAGTATTTTAACCTCCCTGGTGGTATTCCTGAGTGTGGCTCGGGGTAAATTTTCAATACCAAAAGCGGAAACCCCGAGCTACACTCAGGATCGCATCGCAGGATCCAGGCAAAGTTACTTACCTTGTCCCCAGGATCCTGCAATGCCCACCCACCGCTGTGTGCGTGAGCTGTGTCCTCCACTCGATCTATCACAGTGCTGGGCTCCGTTCCCTGCAAGCATCGCGACGCATGGGGATGGAGACTGGCGCAAAATTCAAAAAGTGAAAGACACATAATATATACAAGTACACTGTAATCTTACAGATTACATTACTGTATCAAATTATTTCACATCCCTTTTGTCCCTAATGCTTTGTCCAGTGCCCTGCATGCAGTTTTATATTATATGTACTGTTCTTTCTGCCTGGAAACTTGAGAATATCCATCGCAACAAAAAGTGTCCCTTTATGTCAAAAGTGGTTTTAGAGCAGCTAGAAAACAGCGATAATAAATTAGAATCACTTGCAGAACTGAGCGATAGTGATTTGTGGAGAAATTCGTTATCAAACACTGAAAGTAACGACAGTGACAATTTGCAACTGAGCAAATTTCAGTGTTTTTGATTTGATTACATTATTGAATATGTTTTATTATTATTATATTATTATTTGTTAGAATTATTTATAGTTATTTATTATATTATAACATTGTACCGCTTTCAGCATCAAACATTGTACCGCTTTCAGCATCAAAAATATGACATAATCATTCCACCAGAGAGGTTAATCAATTTACAAATCTTTTGGCCTAGACCAAAATGGTCAAGACAGGTGTCTAGATAAGGTTACCCTGTAGAATTACAGGCCTTAGCTATGTCTTAAAAGGATAGGCACATGTCTCTGGGAAATAAACCAATAGCTGAGCCACAGTTTGAATTCAATGGATATTTTTCATGGTTGACTTTCCATGCATAAAGCCCATTTGGTCATCATAGATGAGATAAAGTATAACAGTGTTCAAACTAGTGGCCAAGGTTTTGGTTAGTAATTTGTATTTAAGATTTAATAAGGATATACATATGTCTGAGGTACACTGAGAGACGTGCTTTAATGATATTGGCACTAATATTTAGTGGGGCAATCTACCAGTATGTTGTTTTTCCCCATTTGAGAGGCATTCAGAGTCTGTGAATGATACTAATAGGTCTAGCTCCGATTGGTTGAATCCATTGTTTTGGAAAATAAGGTTTCATTGATAAGAATATTATAAAATAGGGAAGTTCCTTTTTGGTTCTGGGTGGATGAGATAAGGAACTGCCTTAGATAAGGCTTCTGCAGGAATAAGTACAGGCTGAGCCAGAACTGTATGCAGGCAATGTGCAAATTGCACATATTAAAATATTGAGAGGTCGGCAGGCCAAATTCTGTATTAAGTTTATTAAAGCTTTGGTGAGTTTGTTTCATGTATAAATCTTTAATAGTGGAGATGCCTGAGAACTGCCAGGACTTGTTAGATTAGCCCAGAATTACAGTAAGGGTTCCAGTATCTGAAGTGGTACTGGGATATGATATACTCTGGAGTATGTTTTGGATGCTGAGTGAAATGTTCTCCACGTAATGAAGGACACTTGCACTGAGAGAGGTAAGGTCTTTAAAGTGGTTGTAAACCCTTACATTTGTCCAGTGAAGGGACTATCCTCTGTTGATACACAAAGATGAAACAAATCCTCCTGCATAAGTTGTATCTGTCTATCTGCAGTCTTCTCTTCTCTACATCTGTTCAAAGTGATGCATTTATAAGCTTGTTTGAGAGTTCAGAAATTAGGGGGCGGAGAGTTGAAGTTACACTCTACAGAGCTCAGTGAGGAGTGGTCTGAGAACTGATTGGAGGTAAGAGACACACCCTATTCACACAGCTCACATGAAAAGAGCTGAGGCTGTCAATCTGGTAGAGGTCCCTCCCCTGTCACCATTTTTCTCTTGGTGATAGGAAAACTTGTCAGAAGTGATTCATGCCGACAGCAGAGGATCAAAGCAGCAGACAGAAATGACACTTTGTGTTTTTAATGCAAAGGGTTGCAACAAGTCGACCAGAAGTCAAATCGAAAGACTGTGTCCAGGAACTAGGGATTGTTCAATTTCAAGCCATTAAATATCAGGGGACAGGGTAAACCAATTTTTGATCCGGGCAAGTATGGTAGAAACAAAGCAGTTGGGAAGGTCAATGTATCCCATTCCCTTACAGTATGTTTTTGAACAGCTGAAGAAAAACAACACATAGAGAAAACATACACATTTCATATAGACAGTGTCCTTGATTGAAACCTTGTGCCAAATTAGATATTTCTCTCAGTAAGATTTATTTAAAGGTGCGCAAAAAATTGCCAAAGGATCACACATGGCTCCTAGGCTGTGAGATGGGCAACAGGGCTTTAGATTACAATTCATTACTCCTGCTATACGACTATGAACCTTTGCAGCAAACAGAATTAATTCATTCATTATTACAGCTATTTCATTGTAAAGCAGCTCATAAATTATTGGTCTCCTGGACAAGTATTTTTTTTTTTTTGCTTGTGTGTCAGCAAGCAATATAATAACAGAGGGAGAACCTGGGGAGAGGACTTTCTTCTCCTTGTGATACATGAGGAAGTACATTCACTATTGTTTTTCTTGGTGTTACAGTCACTGGCAATAATTATGTCATGCAAGACTAGAGCTATAGGGCCTTTAGTCTTTCTCTCTCTATTGTTTCCCTTATTGCTCAGTTAAAGAGATTGGGCTCCATTCACAGAACCAAATCGCATGCGGTATTTAGGTGTTTTCCAAAATACCGCATGTGATTCTGAAAATGCCAATTTACTATTGCTTTATGTGGTATCTAACGCCTACAGCAAAAACACTTGGTAAATACTGCATAAAACAGGAGTGAAAGTCAATTCACAAAAGGAAGAAAAAACATGATTGCAGTAAATAAGTAGTGGTCCTGGGATCCGTACCAGACTCGAAGGACTGGTATGGATTTTGAGGGGAACCCCCATGCCAAAATGTTAAAAAAATTATGTGAGGCCCTCCCAAAATCCATACCAGACACTTATCAGAGCATGCTACCTGACAGGTCAGGAAAGGGGGGGACGAGTGAGTGCCCCGCCTTTAACCTTACCAGGTCACATGTCCTCAACATGGGGGGTACTTTGGTGCAGGGGGGCTCTGCATTCCAAAGCCTCTTGTCCCCATGTTGATGGGGGCAAGGGCCTCTTCCCTACAACCCTGAATGGTGGTTGTGGGGCTCTGCAGGTGGGGGGCTTATCAGAATCTGAAAGCCTCTTTAACAAGGGGGCCCCCAACTCCTCCCCCCATGTGAATGAGTAGGCGTACATAGTACTCATTCACCAAAAAAAAGTGAAATCCATCATTGCTGTATTGTTGCATATATATGATTGTACTAGCCAGCACTATAGCTCCTTTTTCCCTTGTTTCTTTGTTTTTAAATAAACAAATTCTTATTTGTTTATCAAAATAAAAGAATCTTTTATATTATATTTGATATTGTGTCTAAATTACTTGCACCTTTGAAGTCCCATTTTTCGTGCTTTTTACCTTCCAAATTTTGGGATGTGGTGCTATTAAAATACTTGGGGTGTTCATGCTCATAAGAATCCGCAAAAAAAAGTGTACTGTAAAAAGGCTCTCTCCGTCTGCCAGCTCCGCCAAATAAGAGTTCTTAACCACTTGCTTACAGGGCACTTAAACCCCCCTCCTACCCAGACCAATTTTCAGCTCTCAGTGCTGACGCACTTTGAATGACAATTACGCGGTCATACAACACTGTACCCAAATGAAATTTTTATCATTTTTTCACCACAAATAGAGCTTTCTTTTGGTGGTATTTGATCACCTCTGTGGTTTTTACTTTTTGTTAAAAAAATGTAAAAAACTGATTTTTTTTTTTGATTTTTTTTTTTGATTTTTTTATATTTTTTTATAAAAAATTTAAAACGGGTAAATTTTCTCCTTCATTGATGTACGCTGATGAGGCGGCAGTGATGGGCACTGATAGGTGGCAGTGATGGGCACTGATAGGCGGCAGTGATGGGCACTGATGGGTGGCAGTGATGGGCACTGATGGGTGGGCGGCTGCCCATTCCTTAACAACCATGACAGTTACTGGTTGTTAAGGACACCAGCCCCGTCCGCTCTTTAACAACCAGTTATTTACAGCCTGTGCTAAGGACAACGTATACCGCTGGCTGTGAATTACCGCAGGCTTTCACTACTAAAATACTGCATGACTTAAAAAAAAAATCATGCTGTATTTTAGTAGCATTGTTTAGTGAATGCTGAAAAACCTTTTGAAAGCGATGTGTGGTATCTTACCACATACTCGGATGTGGTAAGATACCGCTTTGTGAATGGAGTCCATTATGGTGAAAATTTGAGAAATGGGATCTGGGTCACTCTGCCCTTCACCTTGCAGTCCTAAAGGCTCGTATCCATGCTTCCACATTTGTGCTGCCTATTATATGATTTGTTCGAAAAGAACTACACTATGTGCACAATTATTAGGCAAGTGGCATTTTTGAGGATTAACTTCATTATTCAACAACTACATGGCTCTCGGTCAATCCAAAATGTTAATAAATCTCAAACCTTTAAAAAGTGAGGTTTTGGCTTTCTTAGGAGAATATCTATGTGCATAATTATTGGGCAACGATAAATGTGCAGAATTATTATGCAACTAAATGAAAAATGAAGATGTTCCCATCTCCCTTGTCTATTTTCATCTGTTAAAGTGAGAATAATAAACAAACAACCCGAACTTACAAATAAAAATTTCTGACATAAAAAAAAAAAAAAAAAAAATCAGTGGGCAATATAGCCACCCTTCTTTTTAATAACAGTTATAAGTCTTCTATTCATAGAGTCTGTCAGTTTCTTGATCTGTTGACAATCAACATGTTGTGTAGCAGCAAGCACAGCCTTCCAGACACTGTTCATAGAGGTATACCGTTTCCTTCATTGTAAATCTCCCTTTAAGAAGGGCCCACAAGTTCTAAATAGGTTTAGGGTCAGGTGAGGAAGGGGGCCATGTCATTATTCTTTCATGTTTAAGGTCTTTACCAGGCTAGCCACACAGAGGAGTACTTCGATGTATGGAGTATTGTCCTGCATAAATATCATGGTCTTCTTGAAAGATGCAGTCTTTTTCCTGTACCACTGCTTGAGGAAAGTGTATTCTAAAAACTGGCAGTAGGTTTGGGAGTTGATTTTGAGTCCATCTTCAACTCACAAAGGTCCAACTAGCTTATCTTTAATAATACCAAGTAACCCACCTCCACCTTGCTAGCATCTGAGTCGAATGGAGCTCTGTGCCCATTACTGATCCAGCCACAGGCCCATCCATCTGGCCCATCAAGAGACATATACATATATATCTCATCAGTCCATAAAACCTTTAAAAAAATCTGTCTTCGGATATTTCTTGGCCCAGTCTTGACGTTTCAAATTATGCGTGTTGTTCAGTGGTTGTCAGGTTTTAGCCTTCCTTACCTTGGCCATGTCTCTGAGTACTGAACACCTTGTACTTTTGACCACTTCAGGTAGGTTGCAGTTCTGGAATATAACAGCACTGGAGGATAATGGGGTCCTGGTAGCTTCATGTTTGATTTTTCTCAAATCTTTGCCAGTTAATTTGTGTCTTTTTTTCTCAACACCTTTCTTACAAACCTGTTGATTATTTGCAACAGAATGTTTGATGGTTCTGTAATCAAGCCCCAATATCTTAGCAGTGTCAAGAGTGCTCCATCCCTCAGAAAGACTTTTTACAATGTTTAACTTTTCAGAGTCAGTTAAATCACTTTTTTGGCTCATTTTGCCTGAGGAAAAGAAGCTGCCTAATAATTATGCACACCTTACCTTACACCTTACATATCTCCTGATATGCTTAAATCCAAAAAGCATTCAAGATTAGGGATGAGCCGAACACCCCCCTGTTCGGTTCGCACCAGAACATGTGAACAGGAAAAAAGTTTGTTCGAACACACGAACACCGTTAAAGTCTATGGGACACGAACATGAATAATCAAAAGTGCTAATTTTAAAGGCTTATATGCAAGTTATTGTCATAAAAAGTGTTTGGGGACCTGGGTCCTGCCCCAGGGGACATGGATCAATGCAAAAAAAAGTTTTAAAAATGGCAGTTTTTTCAGGAGCAGTGATTTTAATAATGCTTAAAGTCAAACAATAAAAGTGTAATATCCCTTTAAATTTCGTAGCTGGGGGGTGTCTATAGTATGCCTGTAAAGGGGCGCATGTTTCCTGTGTTTAGAACAGGCTGACAGCAAAATGACATTTCGAAGGAAAAAAGCCATTTAAAACTACTCACGGCTATTGCATTGCCGGTCCGACAATACACATAGAAGTTCATTGATAAAAACGGCATGGGAATTCCCCACAGGGGAACCCCGAACCAAAATTTAAAAAAAAAATGATGTGGGGGTCCCCCTAAATTCCATACGAGGCCCTTCAGGTCTGGTATGGATATTAAGGGGAACCCCGGCCAAAATTTAAAAAAAAATGACGTGGGGGTCCCCCTAAATTCCATACCAGACCCTTCAAGTCTGGTACAGATTTTAAGGGGAACCCAGCGCCCCAAAAAAAAAAACGGCGTGGGGTCCCCCCAAAAATCCATACCAGACCCTTATCCGAGCACGCAACCTGGCAGGCCGCAGGAAAAGAGGGGGGGAGAGAGAGCGCCCCCCCCTCCTGAACCGTACCAGGCCACATGCCCTCAACATTGGGAGGGTGCTTTGGGGTAGCCTTGTCTCCATGTTGATGAGGACAAGGGCCTCAACCCCACAACCCTGGCCGGTGGTTGTGGGGGTCTGCGGGCGGGGGGCTTATCGAAATCTGGAAGCCCCCTTTAACAAGGGGACCCCCAGATCCCGGCCCCCCCTGTGTGAAATGGTAAGGGGGTACATGTACCCCTACCATTTCACTAAAAAACTGTCATAAATGTTAAAAATGACAAGAGACAGTTTTTGACAATTCCTTTATTTAAATGCTTCTTCTTTCTTCCATCTTCCTTCATCTTCTTCTTCTGGTTCTTCTGGCTCTTCTGGTTCTTCCTCCGGCGTTCTTGTCTAGCATCTCCTCCGTGGCGTCCTATCTTCTTCTCCTCGGGCCGCTCCGCACCCATGGCATGGGGGGAGGCTCCCGCTCTTCTCTTCATCTTCTTCTCTTCTTCATCTTCTTCTTCATCTTCTTCTTTTCTTCTCTTCTTCTCTTCTTCATTTTCTTCTCCGGGCCGCTCTGCATCCATGCTGGCATGGAGGGAGGCTCCCGCTGTGTGACGGCATCTCCTCTTCTGACGGTTCTTAAATAATAGTGGGTGGGGCCACCCGGTGACCCCGCCTCCCTCTGACGCACGGTGACTTGACGGCACTTCCCTGTGACATAACGGGGAATGCCACAGGGAAGTCCCGTCATGACCCGTGCGTCAGAGGGGGGCGGGGTCACCGGGTGGCCCCGCCCCCTGTTATTTAAGAACCGTCAGACGAGGAGACGCCGTCACACAGTGGGAGCCTCCCTCCATGCCAGCATGGATGCGGAGCGGCCCAGAGAAGAAAATGAAGAAGAGAAGAAGAGAAGAAAAGAAGAAGATGAAGAAGAAGATGAAGAAGAGAAGAAGATGAAGAGAAGAGCGGGAGCCTCCCCCCATGCCATGGGTGTGGAGCGGCCTGAGGAGAAGAAGACGCCGCGGAGGAGATGCTGGACGAGAACGCCAGAGGAAGAACCAGAAGAGCCAGAAGAACCAGAAGAAGAAGATGAAGGAAGATAGAAGAAAGAAGAAAGAAGAAGCATTTAAATAAAGGAATTGTCAAAAACTGTCTCTTGTCATTTTTAAAATTTTTGACAGTTTTTTTAGTGAAATGGTAGGGGTTCCTTACCATTTCACACAGGGGGGCGGGATCTGGGGGTCCCCTTGTTAAAAGGGGCTTCCAGATTCTGATAAGCCCCTGCCCGCAGACCCCCACAACCACCGGCCAGGGTTGTGGGGATGAGGCCCTTGTCCTCATCAACATGGGGACAAGGTGTTTTGGGGGGCTACCCCAAAGCACCTTCCCAATGTTGAGGGCATGTGGCCTGGTACGGTTCAGGAGGGGGGGCTCTCTCTGGTCCCCCCCTCTTTTCCTGCGGCCTGCCAGGTTGCGTGCTCGGATAAGGGTCTGGTATGGTATTTAGGGGGACCCCCACGTCATTTTTTTTTAAATTTTGGCCGGGGTTCCCCTTAATATCCATACCAGACCTGAAGGGCCTGGTATGGAATTTAGGGGGACCCCCACGTCATTTTTTTTTTAAATTTTAGTTTGGGGTTCCCCTGCGGGGAATTTCCATGCCGTTTTTACCAGTGAACTTCTATGTGTATTGTTGGACTGGCAATGCAATAGCCACGAGTAGTTTTAAATGGCTTTTTTCCTCTGAAATGTCATTTTGCTGTCAGACTGTTCTAAACACAGGAAACATGCGCCCCTTTACAGGCATACTATAGACACCCCCCAGCTATGAAATTTAAAGGGATATTACACTTTTATTGTTTGACTTTAAGCATTATTAAAATCACTGCTCCTGAAAAAAACGGCCGTTTTTAAAACTTTTTTTTGCATTGATCCATGTCCCCTGGGGCAGGACCCAGGTCTCCAAATACTTTTTATGACAATAACTTGCATATAAGCCTTTAAAATTAGCACTTTTGATTTCTCCCATAGACTTTTAAAGGGTGTTCCGCGGCAGTCGAATTGTTCGCTGTTCGGCGAACTTGCGAACAGCCAATGTTCGAGTCGAACATGAGTTTGACTCGAACTCGAAGCTCATCCCTATTCAAGATTATACAGCTTGGACTAGAACAATAAGCATAAAGAGGATGATTTTGTCAAAATACGCACTTGCCTAATAATTGTGCACACAGAGTAGTTGATGCTAATATTGCTGTAGTTTAAGTCACATTACTGAGCAATATTGGAGGATCCAGCAGGTGTTTAGACTACTTACAAAAGAGTGTGCAGATTTTACAACTAGGCTTTCTCTAGTTCATTATATGGCAATATAGGTTATTGTATTTGCAACTGAATTTACCTAGTGATTATATTTTTAAATTAAAAAATTACTGCAGTTATTACATATATGTGAACAGAGTAAATGTATTCTGTGTATATTTTAAAATGCAGTTTTTTGATGTTGTATGGTATTTCTTGCTCTATGTGACTCTCACTCATAAATTAAGAATAATTAGAAGTCAATCAGTGCATCCAATAACATTTATGGATTACCTCCTGTTGTACTTCATCCCAGCGTGTATTGAACATCTCTAGTTTTTCATTGATCAAGTCATCCATCACACCTCCATCTGTCAATGTTTGTGCAAGTTCTTTAATTTGATTGCGATTGTCTTCGGGGTGTTTCATAATCTTTGCTATGGACTGAGGGCAAAAAAAATATAAAAAAATAGGTAAACTAAAACATCATTGTGTTATGAAGAGCTTTGTCAAAGATAAACATGGAGTTAACTATTAATGTAAATCTCCCTACAGAGAGTAGATTAGATGTCAAATGGCTAAGAATCCTATAGATATGAGAAGGCAGTCAGATAAACTAACTGCTTGATGATTTTGTAGTTTGATACAAATATGTATGGCCATTTTTGCATCCTAAGAAGAAAATCTGTCAGCCATATAACACAAACATACATTTTTCTATCTGCAAAGACCATGTACCACCAACCGATAAACAACTGTGTTCCAATCCACCTTTAGTCATTATTGACTCTAATGTCTACTTTAAGAAAAATAGAGAAACATTCACACTTCGTACTCTAATGCCCCGTACACACGGTGGGACTTTGTTCGGACATTCCGACAACAAAATCCTAGGATTTTTTCCGACGGATGTTGGCTCAAACTTGTCTTGCATACACACGGTCACACAAAGTTGTCGGAAAATCCGATCGTTCTATACGCGGTGACGTAAAACACGTACGTCGGGACTATAATTGGGGCAGTGGCCAATAGCTTTCATCTCTTTATTTATTCTAAGCATGCGTGGCACTTTGTCCGTCGGATTTGTGTACACACGATAGGAATTTCCGACAACGGATTTTGTTGTCGGAAAATTTTATCTCCTGCTCTCCAACTTTGTGTGTCGGAAAATCCGATGGAAAATGTCCGATGGAGCCCACACACGGTCGGAATTTCCGACAACACGCTCCGATCGGACATTTTCCATCGGAAAATCCGACCGTGTGTACGGGGCATAATATAGCACATCATCCTGGAGGGATTTTGCCAATGTGCCTGAAAGCAGGTCAAGTCCAAAGAAACAGGGCACTTTGCTCTTTAATATTTCAGCTTGGAGCATTTTACAGAATAAAAATAGTTTTTGGGTGCTAATAACCACTTGAAAACTGCAAATATGAATGAGTCAAATACAACTTAAAATGAACAGAAATCAATAACAACCATGCACAACCCCTTCATGCAGAGCAACCCTCAACTTCATCCTTATTTTAGCCATATTCACATACAGAAAATGGTAAACCAAACAAATTAAAAAGCATTCATGAAACCTTAAAGAGTAACTCCACTTTTGTTGAGAGAAAAAAAAAAAAACAATCCTCTCTGGTTGATCTATGTACATTGCAGGGATTTTACCTTTGGTGCAGATTGTTTATTATTCTGAATATACACAAAAACATGTTATTATATCTTTTCATGTGACAACGCTGAAGAAATTACACTTTGCTACAATGTAAAGTAATAAGTGTACAGGTTGTATAACAGTGTAAATTTGCTGTCCCCTCAAAATAACTCAACACACAGCCATTAATATATGATTGTTAAATCCACGCTTAGGAAATATTCCTGGGCTGCTGCCTCCCCTGGAGATCCCTGGTAAGAGGGATCTAGATTGTGTAAAGTATGTTTGATGTTGGGGTAGATGGCGTTTGATGTTGGGGTAGATAATAATGTGGGTAGAGGTGTATTTATGTCCTACTATAGTTTAACTTGTGATACTGTGATTATTAGTTAGAATACACTCCCTATTGGGTGATTTTAAAATCATCCATATGATAAATGGAAATGGGAAAATGTAGTTTTCACTAGGTCTTCCAAAAAAGTGACATGTGTGATTATCCTCAATGTCCTATGTAGATTTTATCCTCAAATGTACAGGTCAGGGTGACTTTTGTGCTCCCCCTATAATACCCCACTCACCAGATCCAGGTACCCCTGCAGGGGTAGTGGGTGAAAGTGAGTATGTTGGTTTCCTCTTGGTGTGGCTATTGCTCCTTCGCTTAGACTGCTGGGCTCTCGGTCCACTGTCCAGATCTTGTAGCAGTACTTCGTTGCTGCTTTCCCATCGTGCCAAGTCCTGGTGTCCTCATAAGACCAGAGAAAGACGAACTCACATGGTGTAATTAGGATTATTTATTTAAAAGTTCATATTGTTTAAAAGCGATCCAAATCACATCATTTAAATGCAGTAAAGTGCAGATAAAACGAAAAATAAAAACAGCAAATCAAAAAAACAGCAAAACAAAAAACACACACTGTCTACAGGCTATGAGTTGGCGTGCGTTCCACGGCTCCGCACTCAACACCCGGAAGTGACGCGTTAGCGTGTGTGATAACTACGCCTTATGTATGTTTCGTCATGTGACTTCTTCTAGCCTCAGAAGAAGTCACATGTCGAAACGTACGTAAGGCATAGTTATCTCACACACTAACACGTCACTTCCGGATGTTGAGTGTGGAGCTGTGGAACGCACGCCGACTCATAACCTGTAGGCAGTGTGTGTTTTTTTTATTTGCTGTTTTTATTTTTCATTTTATCTGCACTTTACTGCATTTAAATGATGCGATTTGGATCGCTTTTAAACAATATGAACTTTTAAATAAATAATCGTAATTACACCATGCGAGTTCGTCTTTCTCTGGTTTTATGAGGACACCAGGAGCTGGCACGCTGGGAAAGCAGCAGCAAAGTACTGTTACAAGATCTGTTCAGTTGACCAGGAGCCCAACAGTTTAAGCGGAGGAGCAACAGCCACACCGAGAGGAAACCAGCATACTCACTTTCACCCACTACCCTTGCAGGGTTACTTGGATTTGGTGAGTGGGGTATCATAGGGGGAGCACAAAAGTCACCCTGACCTGTACATTTGAGGATAAAATCTACATAGGACATCGAGGATAATCACATATGTCACTTTTTTGGAAGACCTAGTGAAAACTACATTTTCCCATTTCCATTTATCGTATGAATATTGGATACTGCTGCTGAACTCATATCTACCCAGTATCAATTTCCCTTGTGATTTTATCCCACTTGCTGACTTTTCCTATATTATTATTATGTCTGACTGTAGGGCACTTATACTACTACACTATATGTCTTTCAGGTTGATGTTTGTTTATTTTGATGTTTAGCACATGATGTTTAACTATTGGGTTGCAGTATTGGATACCATTTAATGCACTTTAGGGTTAATAGCACCCATTGCAGGTGACACCTGGCCTCAAGTGCACTTTAGGATGTATAATTAACCCTAGGATATAAATCACTCATTTTAAGGTGACACTAGTTTGGATCGCTTTTTTAGGTTATTTATCACAAATTTGCAAACTTACCCATAGAAGGGTGACAGCAGTTAGGATCACTTTTCAGGGTATTTATTACAACTCTGCCTACTCTAAGGATCATCCTCCTCATAAGAGCTTATATAGGGAGGTTTGACCAAGCAGTAATTACTTATTGTACACACATCCCCTGTTTGCTGACCCCTGGGAAGAGTGACCCAAATGTGATTCGCTCTTCATAGGTGGCATAAAGCAATGGGTTCAACCTAACACAATTATCAAATACAATTTTACCACTTTGGAGGGTTCACTATCACTTTGGATATAATTACCCAATAGGGAGAGGATTTTAAAATCACCCAATAGGGAGTGTATTCTAACTAATAATCACAGTATCACAAGTTAAACTATAGTAGGACATAAATACATCTCTACCCACATTATTATCTAATTGGAGGGCAGCGCCATCTACCCCAACACCAAACATACTTTACACAGCCATTAATGTCCAAACCGCTGACAACAAAAGTGAGTACACCCCTAAGTGAAAATTTTCAAAATTGGGGCGTCGTCTGGACATGGCTGCAGGAGGATGCATGTAGTCCGAGCTCCGGACCTATGTCTACCTGAACCGGCTTACACAGCACTGATAACCAAGGCATGCCCTCGACAAGGAGGAAAAGCACTAAAACTATGAGCCAGACACCGAAAAACCACAGGACGAAGGGTAGCATTGATCAGTATTTCCCGGGCTCTCTGGCAGCTTCCCTGGAGCCCTAGATGGTGGAACCACACGGCTCTCCGCCTGGAGTGTCTGACCACTACCTAGTTACATAGTTCCATAGTTACAGTACATAGTTAGTCAGGTTGAAAAAAGACACAAGTCCATCCAGTTCAACCTTAAAAACAATAAATAAAATAAAAAATATCGTACAATCCAATATACCCAATTGTATACCCTCAGTTGATCCAGAGGAAGGCAAAAACCCCAGCAGAACATGCTCCAATTTGCTACAACAGGGGAAAAAATTCCTTCCTGATCCCTCAAGAGGCAATCAGATTTTCCCTGGATCAACTTTACCTATAAATGTTAGTACCCAGTTATATTATGTACATTCAGGAACGTATCCAGGCCTTTCTTAATGCAATCTACTGAGCTGGCCAGAACCACCTCTGGCGGGAGTCTATTCCACATTTTCACAGCTCTTACTGTAAAGAAACCTTTGCGTATTTGGAGATGAAATCTCTTTTCCTCTAGACGTAAAGAGTGCCCCCGTGTCCTCTGGGTTGACCGTAAAGAGAATAACTCAACACCAAGATCACTATATGGACCCCTTATATATTTGAACATGTTGATCATATCCCCCCCCCCCTTATTCTCCTCTTCTCAAGAGTGAATAAATTCAGTTCCTCTAATCTTTCCTCATAGCTGAGCTCCTCCATGCCTCTTATCAGTTTGGTTGCCCTTCTCTGCACTTTCTCCAGTTCCCCAATATCCTTTTTGAGAACTGGTGCCCAAAACTGAACTGCATATTCCAGATGAGGTCTTACTAATGATTTGTAGAGGGGCAAAATTATCTCTCTCTCTCTCTCTAGAGTCCATACCTCTCTTAATACAAGAAAGGACTTTGCTCGCTTTGGAAACCTCAGCTTGGCATTGCATGCTATTATTGAGCTTATGATCTACCAAAACCCCCAGACCCTTCTCCACTATGGATTCCCCCAGTTGTACTCCCCCTAGCATGTATGATGCATGCATATTCTTAGCCCCCAAGTGCATAACTTTACATTTATCAACATTAAACCTCATCTGCCACATAGTCGCCCAATTAGACAGTGCATTGAGGTCGGCTTGTAAATTGGAGACATCCTGTAAGGACGTTATTACACTGCATAGCTTGGTGTCATCTGCAAAGACAGAAATGTTACTTTTGATCCCAGTCCCTATATCATTTATAAAGATATTAAAAAGTAAGGGTCCCAGCACTGAACCTTGGGGTACACCACTGATAACCTTAGACCATTCAGAGTAAGAATCATTAACCACTACTCTCTGAATTCTGTCTTTTAGCCAGTTTTCTATCCATTTACAAACTGATATTTCCAAGCCTGTAGACTTTACCTTACACATGAGCTGTGTGTGGGGAACTGTGTCGAAAGCTTTTGCAAAATTCAAGTATACCACATCCACAGCCACCCCTCTGTCCAAGGTTTTACTTACCTCTTCATAAAAAGAAATCAGGTTTGTCTGACAACTTCTGTTTTTCATGAATCCATGCTGTCTGTTGCTTAAAATGTTTTTTTCCAGCAAGAACTCATCTATGTGGTCTTTTATTAAACGCTCCAGTATCCTCCTGACTATAGAAGTTAAACTAACAGGTCTATAGTTACTTAGTAACGACTTTGATCCCTTTTTAAATATAGGCGCCATGCTCGCCCTGTGCCAATCCATTGGCACTGTTCCCATCATTAATGAGTCCCTAAAAATGAAATACAATGGCTTTGAAACTACAGAGCTCAATTCTTTTAGGATCCGTGGGTGGATGCCATCAAGTTCTGGTGCTTTATCCACCTTTATTCTGTCTAAATAATTCTAGACCAAATCACTTTTGAGCCATTGTGGATCATTCGGGGCTGTGTCACTACCACCCCCATTATGGACATGAGCTCCCCCATGATCCTTTGTATACACAGAGCTGAAAAAAGTATTTAATACATTTGCCTTCTCTTTGTCCCCAGTCACCCACTCTAGATTATTTTGTAAAGGGCCTACATGCTCAGACCTGGCCTTTTTACTATTAATATATTTGAAGAATTTTTGGGGGTTTGTCCTACTATCTTTTGCAATCTGTCGTTTGTTTTGAATTTTTGCATCCTTGATTTCCTTTTTACAAGTTCTGTTAAATTCTTTGTAACATTTAAACGACACTAGTGTTCCTTCATTTTTATATTTTTTAAAAGCTCTTTTCTTATTGTTTATAGCTTCTTTAACTTTGGCTGTGAGCCACATTGGTTTTGTTTTTAGCCTTTTAAACTTATTACCCATGGGAATATACTTTGCAGTGAGGTCCCAAACAGTCTTTTTGAAGAATTCCCATTTCTGTTCTGTGTTTATCAATGCAAATATTCACTCCCAGTCTAAATCCTGGAGAGCAGCCCTCATCCTTGGAAAATGTGCTCTCTTGAAGTTAAGTGTTTTTATCTTTCCCGTATGTATTTCTTGTTTACAGCTAACATCAAATTAAATCATGTTATGATCACTGCTACCCAGGTGTTCCTTAATCTGGACATTAGTAATAAGCTCTGCATGGTTTGAGATTACCAGGTGCAACAGAGCTTCATTCCTAGTTGGGGCCTCAATAAACTGGACCATAAAATTGTCCTGTAATAGGTTTATAAATTTTTGCCCTTTAACTGTCCCAGTAGTGCCATTACTCCAGTCAATTTCTGGGTAGTTAAAATCCCCCATTATTATCACTGTCCCAGCCCTTGCAGCCCTTTCTATCTGTGCAAGGAGCTGAGTCTCCACCTCCTCGTTAACATTGGGTGGTCTATAACAAACTCCAATGATTAACTTTGAACTACGCACATCTATATGCAGTTCCACCCATAATGCTTCAGACTCATCACACTCTCCTTCAATCAGGTCCTCTTTCACACTTGCTTTGAGATCACTTCTCACATAGAGACATATACCCCGCCACTTTTCCTTTTTACCCTGTCTCTCTGAAAGAGTGCATAGCCAGGAATATTAATAGCCCAGTCATGTGAGGATTGAAGCCAAGTTTCAGCAATACCGATTACATCATAGCTCTCCTCATGCACCAAAGCTTCCAACTCACCTATTTTGCTTGGCAGACTTCTGGCATTGGTGTACAAACACTTTAATGCATTATTACATTTTGCTCTGGTGTTTTTCATATCATTTTTAGTAGTACAAATGGCACTATAGTTTCCAATGGCTGTTTGCAACATGGAAAATTTATTGTCACCTGCTATAACCCTCCCCCCATCTATCCCCATTCCACCCTCCATTAATGTCTGACCCCTAACTGACCTGTCTGCCCGATGTAAATCTAGTTCACCCCCCCCCCTCAATCCTAGTTTAAATACTCTTCCAGCCTTCACCTAAACCTCTCCCCCAGCACAGCAGACCCCCTTCCATTCAAGTGCAAACCGTCTTTAGCATATAGGTTGCACCCCAATGAAAAGTCAGCCCAGTGCTCTAGAAACCCAAATCCCTCCTCTCTACACCAGGTCTTTAGCCATGCATTCAGCTCTCTAATCACCCTCTGTCTTTCCTGTGTTGCGCATGGCACAGGTAATATTTCAGAGACTATCACCTTGGAGGTCCTTCCCTTCAACTTGCAGCCTAGTTCTTTAAATTGATTCTTAAGGAGCCTCCACCTTCCATGTATGCTGTCATTGGTTCCAACGTGGACCAAGACAGCTGGGTCATGCCCAACCCCTCCCAGTAATTTATCCACCCGGTCCACCACATGCCGAACCCTAGCACCAGGGAGACAGCAAACCATTCGGTTGAGGCGATCCTGGCGACAAATTATTCTATCAGTCCTTCTGATTATAGAATCCCCTATAACCATCAACTGTCTAGGCCTACCTGCATTCCCCACTACAACCAGCCGACATCTCCGACGGCCTCCACTGCTTCGGAGACACTCTCTGATATTCTGTCGAAGCTCCACCAGACTCCCCAGCACATTTCTACACCCCCAGGTACCCTACAGCTGGATTCAGACCTCTGAGCCCTCCTCCAGGCCCTACTGATGAAATCAGACATTGAGTTGCTCATTGGCCCCCTGGAGGAGAACCACTGTAGGGAAATACAAGGGGTAAAAACTGAAGTTCAGTCCCTCTCCACCAGACTGTTGGTGGGGGAGACCTCTATGGCAACTCTAACCCAGAGAGTGTCTGCCCTGGAATTCATACAAGACTGCAACTTCACCGCAGAAGGCTTGCAGGTTGCAATGTGTATCTGTGCCATTGACGTATT
This sequence comes from Aquarana catesbeiana, assembly GCF_042186555.1. Taxonomy (NCBI): domain Eukaryota; kingdom Metazoa; phylum Chordata; class Amphibia; order Anura; family Ranidae; genus Aquarana; species Aquarana catesbeiana. The sequence goes on from NC_133325.1 coordinate 331,405,851, forward strand.
GTACCTTATGTTGTATCCATGGAATAAAATTAATTTTGATAACCTATAGTGTCTCCTTGCTCTCCAGCTGCATGCTTCACACAAAGTCCCAAACCCTTCCCTCTCTTTTTTTGCTGCGCAAAACCTGGGATGGAGGCACCTCTGATAATTACTTCAGAGGCCTCATATAAAGTCCCAAATTCTTTCCACTTTATCAAGTACCAGGGATGGAAGCATGTATGTATGGACAGCAATCTTTGACACCCGCATTCTTTTCCCTTTCATATTCATGGGTTAAGACTATGCACCGTGGGTCCCCCCTTTCCCTCCCTGCTCTCTAGTGGAGGGGTCGGGTGGATGTTCCGTTGCGCATCTACGCCATGCCCCCAGTCCCAGGTGCGTGGCTTTGATCTGGCTGATGTCAGGGCGTCGGCTTTCTGGGTGTTTTGGTGCTATGGACAGGTGAGTGTGTTTGACGCCATTCGCTGGGCGGTTATCACTCAGGTTGACGCTTCCCTTCTCTTCCTGATCTGCCGACGTGGCGTTGTGACGCGTATTGTGGATCCCCCTCCCCTCCCTACCTATTAGTGGAGGAGTTGAGTGGGTGTTCCTCTGCACGTCGACGCCACGCCCCCAGTCCTGGGCATGTAACGTTGATCCAGCTGACGTCGGTGTGCAGGCTTTCTGGGATATATATCCGGTGTTATGGTTGAGTGAATGTGTTTGGCGCCATTCGCCGGGTGGTTATCGCTCGGGTTGACACCTTCCCTCTCTCCCACATCTGCCGGCGTGACGTTGGTGGCAAACGGTGGATACAGGGGAGTATTCACACTCCTTACTGTTTGAACGTGCATTCTCTGTTTGGACTGGTGCTCTCTGGGCTACCATACGTGACTATCACATACATTTTTACACCCACATCAGAGGTAATTCTTATCTTTCATTTCCCCCTTTTTTAAGTTTGCAGTTTCATCCCCTTTATCTTTTCACTCATTTCATTCAATGTCTAGGCACATCAATAACATTGGTCTTTCTTTTATAGTGTGTTGTTTTTCATGTTTTTTTCTCACATTCTATCCCACATTCACATTCATTTTTCACATTCCCCACTACATTCACATTTATTTTCCTCCCACCTTTCCTACACCAGATTTGGATCACTGCCTCACTAGCAATTCATCATCATCATATACTGTTTATACATTTATACACATTTTTACATTTATTCACAGATGATTTCATGAACAATGCACACACATGGATTTTGGTGGGGTTCACTTCCCCAGCCACACCTTATCCTTCAGGATTTCCCATTGCCTTGCCACTGTTTTTGCCGCCTCCGGGGAGACAATTGTCCACAGCTTTGCCCTGACATCCACCGCTGCACCCCATGCTCATTGTAACCTGTAAGTATGGGTGAATGTTCTATCATTTCCCCTCCCCTTCTTTTGGTGTGTTTAGTGTATTTACTGTTCACCTTTCAATCTCCTAGACATCCCTACAGCGTCTGCTCCTGATGAGTGATGGATAGTCACGAAATGCGTTGAGCTAAAGATGCAACAATCATGGTTATACATCCAGTTGTTTGAGCTATTAATGCTGCAACTACATGTTTACAGTCAGTGATCATTTTTAATGTATGGGATGTCATATGCAATTGTATTTTATGTTTACCTATTTATACTGCTATAAAATATGCAACTTCACCTCAGAAGGCTTGCAGGTTGCAATGTGTATCTGTGCCATTGACGTATTGTACCTTATGTTGTATCCTTGGAATAAAATTAATTTTGATAACCTATAGTATCTCCTTGCTCTCCAGCTGCATGCTTCACACAAAGTCCCAAACCCTTCCCTCTCTTTTTTTGCTGCGCAAAACCCGGGATGGAGGCACCTCTGATAATTACTTCAGAGTCCCAAATTCTTTCCACTTTATCTGGAATCCATGCAAGATGCCCATGTAGCTGCTGCAGTAACTCTCCAAATCCATGTGGAAGAAATGGAAGACAGAAGCAGGCGGAACAACCTGCGGCTCAGAGGCCTACCTGAGGTGACGGGGTCAGAGGACCTAGCAGAATCAGCAATAGCCATCTTCCAGAAAGCCGCTGACAATACCCTGCCTAACAGTGTGGAGTTTGATAAGATCCACAGAGCCCTGGGCTCCCGCACCACTGACCCAGCTAGAACGAGAGACTTGATCTGCAGACTCCACAGATACACCCTTAAGGAGACTATACTGCGAAGAGCTTGGGAATATGGAGATCTGGAGTTCGATGGAGCCTCTATCAAGAACTTCCCTGATTTATCAAGAGCCACCTTGCAATGCCGTGCTATGCTGCACCCAGTCCTGGAACTTGCACGCCGATTAAACGTTACATTCAGATGGGGATTCCCACTCTCAGCCATATTCCGCAGAGGCCAAAGCTCCTTTGTCCTGCGCATGCCGAATGACCTACCTGCACTTTTCCAGTCCATGGGAGAGGAACTGGTCCAGGTACAGAATTGGCTGATGTTTCTGCCTCAAATGGCGAGACGAATGGGACAAGGGATAACATCCTGGTGGTCCACTCAGCCTAGGCCACAGCGACCAAGCCACCGCTCCAGAGCGCCTTCGGCGGAGGCCCACCGGGATAACTGAATACTACAGGAATCTGGAGGAGGAGACATCCCCTCAGAAATCTTGACTGAAGATGTTCTGACTTTGCTCTCTACACTACGGACGAAACAACATATCTCCGAATCTGCATAAAACTCCCTGTACAGGTAACTCTTTTTTGCCCTTTGTCCCCCCTCACACCTGCTCTGGCGGCACCTGCGGAGTCCCCCTTTTGACACCTACCCCCATGGAACACCACAAAGCCCAGAGGTCATATGGGAAACACCCATTTGAGACACCGCTCAGTTGACCCCCTTCCCCGTACACAATCTCAGAGAGGTGTAATCACCCCTGAGACATGGGAGACACGGGAGAACAAAAACTGCCACCCAAGCCATTAACGTCTCCAGACGAGAACAGACAGGAATCGTGTACTCTAGGAATGTTTTACATTGTAAACTGGAAAAAATTACTGCGCTATCCCCAAGTGAAAAAATTATGTGTGAACAAGCTGCAACCATGCAATGTGAGACACATCCATCTGTTGTACAAATCAAAATTTAAAGGCTGCGCTGCAATAAATGACATAAAATAAATGAAATGATAAATGCATCTTAACAAATATCCATTTCTATGCGTGAATTATAACAGTGATGACATGACCCACTCGATAATAACCAAAAAAATGTATATAGACAACGTAAAATCCAAAATGCAAAGTGCACAAAGGGTGTATAGTTCATATAAGAGCAAGATTTATGCCGAGAAGAGAGTGGTGAACATCCGAACGGTGTATAGCATATGATTGAATCACCCAGGGTTCAGTGATGATAGAAAAAACTCCTCCACCTATGTAGAAAGATGTCCCCTTAACGACTCCTAAGATCTCTTTTCAGGAGATCAAGCAGGCATATGGCTGTGTAACCCCAGCCTCAGGTACAGACCAAGAAGGTAACGCTCATAAACTTCTAGGATGGGAATCCTCTGTATGGCGAATGGTCACTCGGTTGTCATGTAAAAATAAGTAACAAAGGCTCCCATAGCGTAACAAGTTTAAACACTTTATTAAAAAAAATTATTAAAAGAATCACACTCACATTGTAGTAAAAATCAAAATCGCATAATCAATTGCCGGCCGGCTGCACACTGCTGCCCGTGTCTTCCGGGATCAGCGAGGATCGTGGTGACGTCAGCACGTCGCTCCTCCCTACGCCGTTTCGTCAGAGGTGACGTCTTCCAGGGGCACTGGGGTTACACAGCCATATGCCTGCTTGATCTCCTGAAAAGAGATCTTAGGAGTCGGTAAGGGGACATCTTTCTACATAGGTGGAGGAGTTTTTTCTATCATCACTGAACCCTGGGTGATTCAGTCATATGCTATACACCGTTCGGATGTTCACCACTCTCTTCTCGGCATAAATCTTGCTCTTATATAAACTATACACCCTTTGTGCACTTTGCATTTTGGATTTTACGTTGTCTATATACATTTTTTTGGTTATTATCGAGTGGGTCATGTCATCACTGTTAATTGACGCATAGAAATGGATATTTGTTAGGAATGTTTTACAACCTTTTCTGCTGCGTCACAATTTGTGGCGCTACATGACATGTGGGGTGCAAGAGTATACATATTTGCAGAAGAATACACACAGCTGTATTCGTCTTACCACCTGTCTCCAGCTCTAAACACAAACAGTTCTCATGGTACCTGGCACCTAAAACACTTACAGCTATTGACATGTCTAAGGGCTGCAGGCTGCTAAAAATAGGAGTGCAATGCCACCTTGAGGCATTAACGATGTAAACCACACCTGTACGTGCCCTATGAAAGCTGCAGACTTAGCAGTATGGTTTAATGATGACACCGTCTGTGTATAATATGCGACCCACCTCCTAGTACTGTCTTACCTTGCATATATACTTTCTCTCCCTTAGAGGGAGGGGCTATGCAACTTAGAAATGGCTGTTGTATCATGTGATACCTGATGTGATTAACAATACCTAATGTTTTGCCATGAAATGCTGAAAATAGACAAGGATGATACTTTACAAATAAAAGAGTACTGTCCCTGGGTCTCTCTCCCTCCAGGGTGTTATAACTCTGGGGGGAAGAGACAAGGAACATGGACTGGATCTGGGTCTGCAGGTGTGGCTGGTGGTGGGTTAGTAGAGAAACCGTTGAGTATAACCTCCCAGTGATCAGAGGGAGGAGGGGAGATAACACACACAAAAAAAAAAAAGAGAAACTTTAGAACCCCCTAGGGGGCAAGTCAGTGAAGCTACAAGAAAACTAACAGGGTCTCAAACAAAATTGAGCAACTCCTATCCCTGCAGTAGATAGGAAGATGTCTGCAAGATTCAAAGGGTGTCCCCTCAAACCAGAAATTTCAGTATCAAGGTTATAGTTGCTGTTTGTTATTGGTTACCTAGTTCTTGCAAATACGACCTTTTACCATGCCGTTAATATATTGTTATCACATACCGGGTTGGGTGGGCTGGGTGGAGGCAAACCCTGTTGGTCCCTGTCTACCCCCTCCCCCACTTAGGTAGGCGCACTCCCCCAGCAATAAGTGGGCCGCTGGCAATATTTTGCCAATTTGGATTCCGGGGTCGTGACTTTGTTCATGCGGACTCTGAGCCTAATTACTACCCAATATAGTTATAGTAGCTTTCATTTTCTTTTTCTTAAATCCACACTTCTCTGAGACCTCCCTCTCCCCCCCACTCTACCTCCCTCCCTTCCCTACCTCTCCCTTTCAATCCCCAATCCTTCACCCTGGGATGGATACCGTCAAGATACTCTTGCTCAATGCCAAGGGGCTAAACACCCCCGAAAAAAGACGTGACGTGAAATGACCTGAAACACTCGCATGCAAATGTGGCGTTTATTCAAGAAACACACTTCAGAGACGATAAACTTCCTATTTTAAAAAAACAGATTTTACCCAGCGGCTTACCATTCCACTAATACCCTAGCCAAATCCAAGGGCGTGTCCATATTATTACCCAGCCACCTCCCGTGGTCCTGCCAGAGTATTCTGGCGGACCCGGCAGGTCGCTATATCTTTATTAAAGGTTTGATAGGAGAGGTGAAAATAACCTTCACTGCTATATATGCTCCTAACGACCACCAAGATTTTTTTTTCAGCTGCACCATAGATCTACTCCTGGAGTTTTCTGAAGGTCAGTTGATTCTGGGAGGTGACTTCAATGTTCCGTTGCATCCCAACGTAGACACCTCCTCTGGCTTGGCCTTCATAACTCCTGGAGTCCGTAAGCGAGTGGCAAGATCACTTCACAAAGCCCAACTGATTGATGTCTGGCGCCTACAACACTCAAGTGAGAAAGAATACACATTTTACTCCTTCCCTCACAAACTCTACTCTTGCATAGACTATTTTTTGATCCCACACGCACAGCTACAAGCTGTCCATAACACAGCAATAGGTACGATTACATGGTCAGACCATGCAACGATCGAGTTAACGTACAAACTCACTGAGCTTTCAGTTTCCAGAACTAAATTCTGGAAACTGAATAAAAGCCTCCTGCAGACCACTAAGATAGCGGAGAATGTTCAACGAGAGTTGGGTCACTAATTCCAAACTAGGGATGAGCTTCGTGTTTGAGTTGAACCCATGTTTGACTCGAACATCGTGTGTTCGGTCGTTCGCAGAATTACGAATGATATGGGCCGTTCATGCCAATTTTGAGTGGCGCGTCACAGCCCATAATTCACTGCGCATCACAGTGCATTGCTGGCTGATGATTGGCCAAGCATGCACTATGACCCGCATGCTTGGCCAATCACAGCGCTGTGTGTACAGAGAGCTGTAATTGGCCAAAGCCAAGGAGGCTTTGGCCAATTATGGCTCAGTGGGTTTAGTACACACCCCACACTATATAAGGCCGCCTGCACGCCGGCCCTGTGTAGTGTGTTCCGGCTTGAGAGAGAGATAGACAGAGAGAGAGACAGTGTCATTTGATTTAAGTTAGATAGAGTAGGCAGGTTGAGTCAGTTAGCTGCACTTACAGTGTATCGTGTATATATATGCATCCCAGGTGTTGTGTGTATATATATATATATATATATATATATATATATATATATATATAGCAATAACTCACGGTGGAGCTCCTGATTTATTATCGGGCCTGTTCTCTGATCTCCTCACCCCTCTTAACTTGTTCAATCTCCTTGACACAGCTGTAGTGCAGTGTTGTAGTGACACTAATACCAATTATAGCTCTCAATATATATATACATATATATATCTCTGACACTTATATAGATATATACCTCTACCTGGGTGCTTGTAAATCCACCTGCAGGAGAAAAAAACAACACTGCACACACTTCTGTAATAACCAAAATAATTTATTTTTTTACTTAAATGATAGGTAAATATAAAAGTTATTACAGTGACTACACTATCACACCAACGTAGTGCGACAGTGCAGTTAATATTTACAATAGTCTTTGTACACAACACAGATATACATAGATTTATCCACACACACAGAACCTTCCTGAAAAATCCCCTGATTGGTGCGTCTCCAGGTGGGACCAGTGTTCAAAGCTAAATTGTATAAGCTCTGGACACCTTCCCACCTCCAGCACACTGTAGCAAGCGCAAAGGGCACAGGAATGCGAATATACCATACTATGAATATCAGGGAGCTCCCCCTGCTTTAAACAGTAAAGTCGCTATCCCTTTATGAATATTTGCAGGGCCCTGCAATAGGAGAGATAGTCCTGACGTCTTCAATCTTCGCTAGCTATCAATCAGTATTTGTAATCCACAAGAGAGTTCTTCTGGAGTGTTGCACAGTGCAAGGTGATACACAAAGGTAGTTATAATCAGGCAAATTGATTGAGTGTTCTTACTTGAAGGAGACAGACATCTAGTATCAGTCCCTGGACATTGAAGTCTGCGTAAATGTAATGCTTCCCAACTAAGCTGTTCCGTGGGACTATCAGTCTCAGCAACACTCTGTAACAGCTATAACTGTGTGTAATGTGAAACAAACTTCTGGACGTTAGCCCTCTCACTGCACCGGACCCGGACAGATGGATGTCTCCGTTTCAACAGTTCTCAGTCCATATGGAGCCACCACCACGCTGTCACGCCGTACCGTTCACTAACGACCAGGAGTCCTCGGTTACCTCCTCCACGGGTCTCCGGAACGATCACTTTTGCTGCTCCAGCACACTGCAATCAGTAGCAGGATCCTTGCTGCTGCTCCGCTCCTTCACAAAGTAGGCCGCAACTCTGTGGTACACACCCACAGAGTTCTGCTGGCAGGCCACACATCCCAGGAACAAGAGAGCTAAGATGGCCGCCCTCAGCCCTTTTATATCCTCCCCACAATGCAGTTCAGTTCTCCTCTGGTCCATGGGCATTGTGGGTAGGTCATAGTTAATGTCCAGAAGTAAACAATCAATCACTTCCATGTCACTTCTCAAAATGATGAAAATAAAAGTATTGTACCTTCGCCACTAGATGGCACTATATCAACTTATTACCTTAACAACAACACATACGACTAGAAACAAAAGTTGTCAGCGCTACATATATATATATACATTGTATTCAGTTTAGCTAGATCCTGTTCTTCTCTTCCTAATATACTGACAGGCAGGCAGGTGTTTTTACAGTATTTCCAGTTACTGTACTGTGTACCCTGCACAGTTGCACCTACAGTATAGCTACCTACAGCCAGGTGCTTGTGTAGGCTCTTTGAAGTATTCCCAGTTACTGTACTGTGTACCCTGCACAGTTGCACCTACAGTATAGCTACCTGAAGCCAGGTGCTTGTGTAGACACTTGAAGTATTTCCAGTTACTGTACTGTGTACCCTGCACAGTTGCACCTACAGTATAGCTACCTGCAGCCAGGTGTTTGTGTAGGCTCTTTGAAGTATTTCCAGTTACTGTACTGTGTACCCTGCACAGTTGTACCTACAGTATAGCTACCTGCAGCCAGGTGCTTGTGTAGGCTTTTTGAAGTATTTCCAGTTACTGTACTGTGTACCCTGCACAGTTGCACCTACAGTATATCTACCTTAAGACAAGAGCAGGTGTTATCATACTAATAATACTACAGGCAGGCAGTTGATTCTGCTTGCTGCAGTATAATCGGTATATATATATACATCCCAATTTTGTGCAGCTCACTGCAGGCCAATAGTATGTCTGGAAGGCCAACAAGGAGAGGCAGACAGTCACAAGCCAATAAAAGAGGGCAAGCAGGCTCTGTGTCTAGAGGCAACAGTGCTGGTCGTGGACGCGGTGCAACCTCATCAGCACGTGGCCGTGGGACACCTTTTTTTCGGCAGCTGGCCGTGTTGAGCTGCAACATGTGGAACACTTGGTTGAGTGGATGACCAAGCTGTCCTCATTATCCTCATCCTCTCTCACCCAGACTCAGGGTACTTTGTCTGGCAAAGCAGCTGCCAATGCGGCCTCTTCCCTCAGCTCAATGGCATCAGTGACTCCTTCCCTAGCCCCACCATGTCCTCCTGAGGTGTCCCTCGAACTGTTTGACCACAGTGTTGGGTATATACTCCAAGAGGATACCCAGCGTTTTGAAGGCTCCGATGATGGTACTCAGCTAGAGGAAGGCAGTAACATGAGCCCAGACAGAGGGGGTGCCCAAGAAAGACATCAATCTGGCAGTCATGTTCCCCCTGCTGCAGCATACTGCCTGGTTTGCTCCAGTGATGAGGAGGGAGGGGATGATGAGGTCACTGACTCCACGTGGGTGCCTGATAGGAGAGAGGAGGAGGAGGAGGCACATCACCAACGAGGCAGGGTGCCCTCCAGGGGCCAGCCTAAGGGCAGCACATTGACTGCATCACACTGCAGAGCTCCACATGTGCAGGGCTCTGCTGTCTCTGTGCATTTTTCCAAAAGTTCTTTGGTGTGGTCCTTTTTTGAGACGCGTGCATCAGATCCCACCGCTGCTATTTGCAACATATTTCTCAAGCGTTTCTCTCGTGGCCAAAACATCTCCTGCTTGGGCACCACATGCTTGACCAGACATATATTGACCTGCCATGCAGTTCTTTGGCAAGCGTGCCTAAAAGACCCACACCAAAGAACAAAGAGGACCTCTCCTTGCTCCTCATCAGCTGGGATCTCCAACCCTACTATACCTTCAGTCCTCTCTGAGACCTGCACTGAGAGGAATGAAGGTGTAGAATTAGGTGTGTCACAGCCAAGTACTTGCAGGCAATCTACTATCGGTACCCAACGTCAGATTGTACCAGGCAAATTTCCCTGCCCCAGCTGCTGCACCGCCGAAAGAAGTTCTCTCCCAGCCATTCACATGCCCAGCAGTTGAATGCTAGCTTGGAAAAATTGCTAGCACTTCAACTGCTACCTTTTCAGTTGGTAGACTCTGCCCCCTTCTGTGAGTTTGTGGAATGTGCGGTTCCTCAGTGGCAGGTTCCCAAATGCTACTTTTTCTCACGGAAGGCGATTTCGGCTCTCTACCGCCATGTGGAAGGCAATGTCTTGGCCTCACTGGACAGGGCGGTCAGCAGTAAGGTGCATATTACCGCTTACTCATGGTCCAGCAGGCATGGACAGGGACGCTGTGACAGACCTAGCTGGGAGAGAGACTTTTGGAGGGGACTGAATACTAGCCTCTTGCCGATCGATCGTGGGCCCTGGCATTTGGGGGAATGGTGCTCTTTGTGAGCTGTATGCCTGGGGACCCTTGAGGTGGTATTACTGTGGATTCGGGTCCTGGTCCCCCAGGACACACAGGCTCTGGGGACCCTGGATTTGCCATATTGGATTTGTGACTGATTCATACCATTGGGACTCCTACTGTTAAATGCTAATGTCATCAATTCCAGCTACCTATCTGTTGCCTGCTAAAATGTGTATTGTAAATAAGTCTCTAGTATGGGATCTAAGAGTCATTAGATCCCCATTGTTGTTTGTGTTAATTAACTCTTCTATTGTGATAATGTTGATTGGGGGTTCTAAGCTACAAGACGGCCAGTCTGGCCTAAAGGTCATGTCTGAGTCATCTAGGCTGTCTAAAGGGATTAGTTAATTAGCCCATGTTAATTAGGTTAATTAGGTTACAGGTGTATTGTTAGAGTGATATGAGCCGGAGGTATGCACCTCCACTGTTAGTGTATAAAAGAGCCTGTATTTTTGAATAAAAGAGAGTCCTGGTTGAACTTACATACAGCCTGCCTGGTGTTTGTTCTGAGCTATCACAACTGGGTTAGAATGGCACATAGCTGTAGTTCTAATCCCGGAGTATTGGATGACCGAACAATCAGATGTTGCGATCTGCAATCTGATGCTATAGCTGCAGAGGAGTGTCAGGAGAGTGGAACCGAGCGAGCAAGGGGCTCGTTACAGACGTTACCTAAGTTTCACGGCGCATTGGGTGACTCTGCTAGCAGCTGGGAAGGCTGCAGGACAAGGTGCAGTAGTGTTGGAGGTTGTTCCGCCACCACACCTCCAAAATGCCACTACTGGTGATTCTGACACACCTCTCCCCTCCAGCCCCTCCTCTTCTTCTTCCTCCTTTTCCTGTGCTTTGTCCTCAGAACTAGCGGTGCTTTGTAGGCGTTCAAGGGGCTACGCAAGTATGCAGGCCAAAAGATGCCATGCGGTGCTTGAGCTGGTGTGCTTGGGGGACAGGAGCCACACTGGGGCAGAGATTCTGTCAGCACTGTAGGGGCAGGTTCAGAGGTGGTTGACGCCATGCCAACTTAAGCCGGGAATGGTGGTTTGCAACAATGGCACCAACCTCCTCTCCGCCCTCCGACGGGGACAGCTGACCCATGTGCCCTGTTTGGCTCATGTCCTTAACTTGGTGGTGCAGTGGTTCTTGGGCAGGTACCCAGGCTTACAGGATATCCTGAGGCAGGCCAGGAAAGTTTGTGTGCATTTCCGCCGGTCATATAATGCCAGTGCTCGGTTGGCTGACCTCTAAAAGGAATTTAACCTGCCCAAGATCTGCCTAATCTTTGACATGCCCACCAGATGGAACTCAACATTGGCCATGCTGCAGCAGCTGCACACGCAGCAGAGGGCCATCAATGAGTACCTGTGCGACTATGGCACCAGGACAGAGTCAGGGGAGCTTGTTTTCCTTCCCCATGCACTGTCCTGTCACCATTTGAGGAGGCCACGAGGATGGTGAGCAGTGCCAGTGCATGCATCAATGACACTGTCCCCCTTGTCCACCTGTTGGAGCACACGCTGCATGGAATAATGGACAAGGCACTTGAGGCAGAACAGAGGCAGGAAGAGGAGGACTTCCTTAGTTCTCAAGGCCCCCTTTATCCAGACAGTGTTCCTGCATGCCCGCCGATCACACAGGAAGAGGACGAGGAGGAGGAGGAGGAAGAGGAGGATTGTGTCAGCATGGAGGTGGAGCCTGGCACTCAGCATCAGCAGCAGTCTTTAAGGGATCATTTACAGTCCCAATAAATCCATGGACTTGTACGTGGCTGGGAGAAGGTGGCTGCGGATCATGTCGTCCTTAGTGACCCAGAGGACTCCGGACCGAATGCCTCAGTAAACCTATGCTGCATGGCCTCCCTGATCCTGCAAAGCCTGCGGAAGGATCCTCGTATTCGTGGTATCAAGGAGAGGGATCAATACTGGCTGGCAACCCTTCTTGATCCACATTACAAGGGTAAGGTTGCGGACCTTATCTTGCCGTCACTGAGGGAGCAGAGGATGAAACATCTTCGGGAGGCCTTGCAGAAAGGTCTGTGTAATGCGTTCCCAGAGACTGGGAGGTTACAAACTCCTGTTCCTGGACAACGTGTTGCTGAGGCTTCGGCCAGTCAAAGAAGGAGCGGTGGAGAAGGTGGCCATATGACCGATGCATTTAGACAATTTTTTAGTCCGCAGCCCCAAGGTATGATCGGTTCCAGCAACCATCGCCAGCGTCTGTTTTACATACATCCTCTGAGTTACTGGGTCTTGAGGATGGATCACTGGCCAGAGCTTGCACAGTATGCAATTGAGCTACTGTCATGTCCTGCATCCAGCGTTCTTTTGGAACCCACATTCAGTGCTGCTGAAGGCTTTGTAACCGATCACAGGGTGCATCTGTCCACCGACTCGGTCAATGGACTGACCTTCATAAAAATGAATCAGTCTTGGATCACCACCAGCTACCAAGCACCTGATGCTGATGTAACCGAATAATTTTTTTATGAAATGTCAGATCCCTTCAAGACTGCCTATGCTGATGCTGAGTGACTATCCTGTTATGCTGAGTGATTATCCTCCTCCTCCTCAATGATAATGCTGATAGCTTGTAAGAACATTTTTGGTTCTGGACGCCGCCACCAATGGCTAAGGCCCAATTTTTCAGCTCCTGTTTAACAGGGGCATGTAATTACAATTTTTGATGCAATATTTTGCAGGAGGGTTCGTTGCTGCGCTCAACTAGAGTATCTGTGAGAGGTTGCAGTGTTGTTGCACCAGTGCCTAAGGCCCAATTTTTCAGCCCCTGTTTAACAGGGGCGTGTAATTACAATTTTTGATGCTATACTTTGCAGCAGGGCTCGTGCCTGTGCTCCAACTAGAGTATCTGTGAGGGGTTGCAGTGTTGTGGTACCAGCACCAGTGCCTAAGGCCCAATTTTTCTGCCCTTGTTCAACAGGGACATGTAATTACAATTCTTGATCTAATATTTCACAGCAGGGCCCGTTTCAGCGCCCACCAAGAGTAACTGTGAGGACTTACAGTGTTGTGGCACCAGCAGCACCACCACCACCAAAGGCCCAATTGTTCTGCCCCTGTTCAACAGGTGCTTGTAATTACAATTTTAGATCTAATATTTCACAGCAGGGCCCATTTCTGTGCACACCAAGAGTAAATGTGAGGACTTACAGTGTTGTGGCACCAGCAGCACCACCACCAAAGGCCCAATTTTTTTGCCCCTGTTCAACAGGTGCATGTAATTACAATTCTTGATCTAATATTTCACAGCAGGGCCCGTTCCAGCGCCCACCAAGAGTAACTGTGAGGACTTACAGTGTTGTGGCACCAGCACCACCACCATCACCAAAGGCCCAATTTTTCTGTCCCTGTTCAACAGGGGCATGTAATTACCATTCTTGATCTAATACTTCACAGCAGGGCCCTGTGAGGGCTTACAGTGTTGTGGCAACACCAACACCTAAGGCCACAATTTCTGCAGAGTATATAGTGCAGGCCCCTACTTTCAAACATCCAACTTACAAAAGACTCCTACTTGCAAACGGAAGGAGACAACAGGAAGTGAGATGAAATCTACCCCTAGGAAGGGAAATTCTCTCTTGTAAGAGTTAATATGAGAAAAACGTTTCTCCTTTCCACTGATGCTTTATCACCAATCCTTGTTTCACTAAAAACCCTACATTTTCTAAAAACATTTGTCATTGGGACAGAAAGTGAGGTGAAATCTTCTGAAGAGGAGCACAGACAGCAAAACAAATGTCACAGGGGTGATAACCCTTCCCTATGTTTTCCAAAAAGCTTAAAATTGATTTTTTGGCTGGAGCTAAACATGTTAAAAATGTACCAGTTCAAAATTACAAACAGATTCTACTTAACAACAAACCTACAGTCCCTGTCTTGTTTGCACCACCTGTATACTGCTGTTCAGAGTATATAGGGCCTGGTGGCCCCACGCATTTCCTTTTTTTAATTTGGGTGCCGGGTTCCCCTTAATATCCATACAAGACCCAAAGGACCTGGTAATGGACTGGGGGGTACCTATGCCATTTGTCTCACTGATTTTCATCCATATTGCCAGGACTCGACATTACATTAAAGCCGCAAGCAGTTTTAAATGGCTTTTATTCCTTTAAAAATGTCATTTTGTGCAGGGGCTGTTCTAAGCACGGGAAGCACGCGCCACTTTACAGGCATGCTATAAACACCCCCCAGGTACGATAGTTAAAGAATATTTCACTTTTTTTTTTACTTTAAGCATTATTAAATTCACTGCTCCCAAAATAAACGGCCGGTTTTAAAACTTTTTTTTGCATTGATACATATCCCCTGGGGCAGGACCCAGGTCCCCAAACCCTTTTTATGACAATGCCATGCAAATTAGCCTTTAAAATTAGCACTTTTGATTTCGAACGTTCGAGTCTCATAGACGTCAATGGGCTTCTAACGTTCGTGCAAATTTTCAGTTCTGGTGCGAATCAAACCGGGGGGGTGTTCGTCTCATCCCTATTCCAAACTAACAAACAAACTGACTGTGACATAGGGATCATATGGGAAGCCCTCAAGGCGCTTATAAGAGGGGTTCTCATCAAACATGGAGCACGCCTGAAACGCCAACGAACAGAGAAACTTACATCTCTCCTTCATGACATTTATAAGACAGAGGCCCAACACAAATACGCCCCAAGTTCCACGCTTGAAAAAAAACTCTTTTCCCTCTGCAAACAGGCCACAGAGTTAATGAGATTTCAAGCTAAAGCCGCTATACAACGATGCAGACAACTTAGCTATGAATCGGGGGATAAATGCAGGAAAATGCTAGCGCGCTCAATTAGAGAACAAAAACTAGCCTCCTATATTCCCCAAATCACTACACCTCAAGGCCAAAAAGTAATGCTTCCTAACCAAACTGCTCAGGGGTTCAGGGACTTTTATTCTTCCTTATATAACCCACCTAATCAGTCCCCATCCCAGACTCAAATGGAGGACTATATTGCCTCCTCCGCTCTCGCTCAGCTAACCCCTGAGGTTTGTGAGGAATTGGAGATGCCAATAACCCTAAGCGAACTCCAAGAGGCCCTTAGTGCCTCTAAGTTAGGAAAAGCTCCAGGCCCTGACGGCTTTTCGCTGCAGTACTAGAAGAGGTTTATCCCACTCCTAGGCCCTTACATGGTGGAACTGTTCAACAAAGTGAGCTCTGAAACACTCTTTCCTAGAGACACCTTAAAAGCACATGTCACAGTTATCCCTAAAGAGGGAAAAGATCCCACTTCTTGTGGCAGCTATAGGCCTATCTCACTCCTAAGCTGCGACCTAAATTGTTTACGAAAATTATTGCCACCTGAATTGCGCAGCACTTAAAACCACTGATCCACCTTGATCAAGTGGGTTTCATCCCATCTAGAGAAGCTCTCGATAACAGAATTAAGGTATTAAATCTTATCCATACTGTTCAGGAAAAGTGTACTCCAAGTGTTATTATAGGCACAGACGCTGAAAAGGCATTTGATCGGGTAAACCGGAGCTTCATGTTTGCGGTCTTACACCTTAGGAGAACAAATGTTGCAGTGGTTCTCTAAGATCTACTCACATCCAATAGCCCAAGTAAAGGCCAATGGAGTTCTATCAGATCCCTTTCCTATTACAAATGGGACAAGACAGGGCTGTCCATTGTCTCCGTTGCTTTTTGCTCTGTCCCTGGAACCCTTTCTTTGTACAATCCGCTTGAACCCAGACATCCCTGTAGTCGTAATAGGAGATGAGCAACATAAAATTTCTGCATATGCAGATGACTTGCTCTTCTCCCTTACCAACCCAGCAGTGTCACTTCCCAGCCTAATACGTAAATTTGAACTCTATGGTAGACTGTCTAACCCACGAATCAACTTTAGCAAATCGGAAGCAATGGGGGTGGGCACTACTACTGAGCTGCTTCAAACCTTGCAGTCTAACTTTAAGTTTAAGTGGACAGATAAGGCTTTGAGGTATTTGGGAACGTATATACCCTCTAATCTATCCCGGGTCTCCAAATTCAACTCCCCCCCTTCTGACCAAAACACATATTTTTTTGGAGACTTGGAATCGGGGATTACATTTGTGGTTTGGCAGATGCAATCTTATAAAGATGTGTATCCTACCTAAATATCTTTATCTCTTTCAAACCCTACCAATCAGGATACCGCCCCAGTACTTTAAACAGATTCACTCCTTATTCATTCAATTCATATGGACGCACAAAAGACCACGCACTCCCTGATCCCAACTCTCCCTACCCAAACATAGTGGAGGTATTGCACTTCCCGACGTATTCAAATACTACCAAGCTACACACCTGGGGCGACTGATAGAATGGCGCCGCCACTCACTTGGCAAACTCTGGGTACAAGTAGAACAAGCCCAAACTAACATCATACTGAAGTGGGGAACCATGGTATTATGATAGTCTCCCGTCCCACCTAAAGAAACACCCACTGATAGGCCCTACAGTGGATATTTGCGCATGGGTGTTTGACAAAACCCCTCTCTCATCCATTGACTCTCCCCTAATGCCTATACTGGGGAACCCAAGATTCCACCCAGGCCTGAGAGACAGTCACTTTTCCGCCTTGAGACAAACCAACCTCTTTCAAACATCGATCTTCTTACTGTAGGATGGCTGGGCGTCCATTTTGGCATTAATGGAGCCCCCAGGCTCCTTTCATCTACTGTTTTGGAGTGCCTTGCAACTACATTACTTTCTTCATTCCCTACAGCCCCCGGTAAAGTTCAGTAGACAACTGTCCACATTTGAAGAGTACTGCTCAGAGGACGGGACGTTGCCGCAAGTGCTCTCAAAGATGTATAGTTTACTAAATACCCCCCAGAAATACCACACTTTCCCTGGATAGAGAAATGGGAAAGAGATAAACTGTAATTTCACGGTGAGCCAACAACAAAATATGATCAGATTCTCTTTAAAGTCCTCTATCTGCACTAAGATTCAGGAGACTAATTATAAAATACTGACGCGATGGTATCATACCCTACAGATGCTACATAAATTATATCCAGATATACCAGACCACTCCTGGAGATGCCAAGAGGAGGGAGGTACAATGCTACACATCTTCTGGTCCTGTCCAAAGATAGTATCATACTGGGGGGGAAGTACCGAACATTACTTAAAAATTCACTGACCATAAGATACCAGAGGATCCAGCCTTTTTTCTACTCCATGTCACAACTATTCCAGCTAAAAAGTATAAAAAATCCAACTTACGACACCTGGTAAATGCTGCTAAAACATGTGTCTCTCTTAAATGGAAAAACACAGGACCCCCCAGGGTTGGAAGTTGGCTCCACAAAGTGGAAGAGATCAACAAAATGGAGGATCTCACATCGTCAGCACAAAACAAACATGAAGTATAAACTGATTTATGGAGACTGTGGAATATGTTTATCCTCTCTGAAGAAGGTTTGGCTCTACTTAACTCTGATAGATGCGCATAAACAACATAACAAGACATTAGATGTCTATTTACTCATGGTCTACCCAGGACCCCCTTTCTTTCCTCTCTTTTCTCTATACCTAATTCTAGCTATCTCCCCTTTACTGCTATCTCTTTCACAACTTAGAAAATGGAAAATGATTAAGGCGACTCAGGAAGTTAGCACTGAGGTTTATTCCTCGGTTGCTATAATATGAGTATTGTACTCTCACTGAATGTGCATTTTGTATGATATGTGTGACCTGACAAACAATAGTTATCATCTTACTGTATCTGTAATGTTAATGGGTACTTAAGGTTGTTGTGAAACCCTGCACTTGTATTTTGTGGTTGAAATAAAATATTTGAAAAAAGAAAATGTCCAAATTGTGCCCACATAGCCATTTTCCCTCCCCGGTGTCATGTGACTTGTTAGTGTTACAAAGTCTCAGGTGTGAATGGGCAGCAGGTGTGTTAAATTTGGTGTTATCACTCTCACTCTCTCATACTGGTCACTGGAAGTTCCACATGGCACCTCATGGCAAAGAACTCTCTGAGCATCTGAAAAAAAGAATTGTTGCTCTACAGAAAGATGGCCTAGGCTATAAGAAGATTGCCAAGACCCTGAAACTGAGCTGCAGCACAGTGGCTGAGACCATACAGTGGTTTAACAGGACAGGTTACACTCAGAACAGGCCGCTCCATGGTTGACCAAAGAAGTTGAGTGCACGTGCTCAGTGTCATATCCAGAGGTTGTCCTTGGAAAACAGACATATGAGTGTTGCCAGCATTGCTGCAGAGGTTGAAGGTTTTGGGGGTCAGCCTGTCAGTGCTCAGACCATATGCCCCACACTGCATCAAATTGGTCTGCATGGCTGTCGTCCCAGAAGGAAGCCTCTTCTAAAGATGATGCACAAGAAAGCCAGCAAACAGTTTGCTTAAGACAAGCAGACTAAGGACATGGATTATTGGAACCATTTCCTGTGGTCTGATGGGACCAAGATACATTTATTTGGTTCAGATGGTGTGTGGCAGCAACCAGGTGAGGAGTACAAAGACAAGTGTGTCTTTCTTACAGTCAAGCATGGTGGTGGGAGTGTCATGGTCTGGGGCTGCATGAGTGCTGCCAGAACTGGAGATCTACAGTTTATTGAGTGAACCATAAACGCCAACATTTACCGTGACATACTGAAGCAGAGTTTGACCCCCTCCCTTTGGAGACTGGGCCGCAGGGCAGTATTCCAAGATGATAACGACCCCAAACACACCTCCAAGATGACCACTGCCTTGCTAAAGAAGCTGAGGGTAAAGGTGATGGACTGGCCAAGCATGTCACCAGACCTAAACTCTATTGAGCATCTGTGGGACATCTTCAAATGAAAGGTGGAAGAACGCAAGGTCTCTAACATCCACCAGCTCCGTGATGTCATTATGGAGGAGTGGAAGAGATTGTGGCAACCTGTGAAGCTCTGGAGAACTCCATGCCTAAGGGGGTTAAGGCAATGCTGGAAAATAATGGTGGCCACACAAAATATAAAAGAGAGATAGCAGTGATTGTGTCGCAGTGCCAACATCCAAATAGACAATTGCAATAGAAGGGGTTCCCCTTGGGGTAGGACTTTAATGGCACTCAAATAGTATTCAGAAAATTATATAAAGATAGTCATATATTTATTTAGAAAAACATGGATCATGGAGAGTACATATCAACCATAACTGATAGCGTAAGTAGTCGAAATAGATGACAGTGAGTTGAATCCTTCACCCCATGCGTTTCGGTGTCTCAAAGAGGTACTCCTTCTTCAGGGGTATACAGGATATAGAGACTCTATAAGGTAAGTAGAAAACAATCAAATGCCCTAATACTCCCATGTTTACTTTTAGAAGAGCTACCTCCATTCGAGATAAGCTTATGAGAAGTGAATTTGGAGATAAGTCTGAAAAAGAGCATTGTAAATATAAAGGCACGTTTATGTGTGGGTCTTGCAGGTACTGTAAATATATATACACGGCCAAAGGGATCACCCTACCCAATGGGGATAGCTTTAGGCCTAAGCATTTCGCTAACTGCAAAACGCCCAGAGTAATCTATATGCTTCTCTGCGACTTCTGATGCTTCTATGTTGAAAAGAATGAAGCTCCAGTTCTGGCAGAGGGCATATAGACATATTAGGAGTATTCAGACATGTAATCCTGAGCTACCATTAGGTCGAGACATGAGCATGGTCCATAATGGTGACTTCCCCAAAATTAAATTTCTTATCCTGGACAGGGTTTACCCTCCGTCTAAAGGGGGGGACTGGAATAAGTCCCTCCTACAACTTGAACTTAGATGGATATATGCCCTTAGGGCAACCAAACCCCCTTCTTGGAGGGTTTTGCCTCAGGGGCATGGAAAGGTAGTAGGTTTTCCATCGAGCTTGAAGGTTTCTCCTGTTTTCTCCTGCTTTCCCTCCTGCCTTTTCCTGCCTTATATTCCCCTTGTTTTTGCCTTCTTGCCTTGTCTGTGTATACATATACACATGTATATATAACAAAATTTGTATATATTCTCTGTATATATTATTTTTGTACATATTTTTTCTTTATCTATTTCTTTTTTTCTTTTTTGGGGGGGGGGATTATTGTATGATTCTTTGTGTATGTGTGGTTCTTTGCTTTGGTTTATTTATATTTACAATCTTTAAGCTGTAAAAATTCTTTGCCGCGATTGACATTTCGATATACCCTCCAATGTATTGATGTGTTCATTAGCATTTCTGGACTATGTATTATGCATCCTAGCACTATTGGCTCTGGGATCTGATATCTTGCCTGAGACCCAGTTAATTTTAGTTTATATAATTCTATATTTCTATATCTCTTCTTTCTCCCTTTTAGTTCATAGGGTGCTATGTGATATTCATCCACTGGGTGTCAGTATTGCAGTCACTAGGTTTATCACATTTATTACTACACTTCACATAATGCATGTGGTTTTTACATTGATTGGGCCGCCCAACACGGCCAATTCCCAGGTTCCTGCGGCATGTTTGAGAGGGGCGGATTGGCTGGTAATCTACCAGCCATCTGCCATCTCCGTCCATCTCTGGTCTCCCCTTTCGTACTTTTCATGCTGGGGGATGATCTGGCCATGACAGCGGGGGGCGCGCGTGCGGGCCCCCGCACCATGATGCATGCACAGTGATGCCGCTCGTGTGCGCTGCATGGCAGGGGCGCACGCGCGCCTCCCGGGGGGGCTAATATGATGGTCCCTGTCTGTGCTGTCAGCACACATCTTTGGACATTATTTAAATAGGGTCAATGATTGCAAACAGGAAGCACAACCTGTTTGCACGAGACCAGACGAAGAGACACAAGCCAGACTTTTACAGCTGATAAGGTATATTGACAAACCTGTTTGTTTTTGCTCTTGCTTTGGGTTATTTTTCGTCTTGGAGGTCAATCTCTGAGGTGTTTTTGAAGTCACCCATCCATATTGCTTGTACTGTTTGATATCTTGCCATAAAAGAAATACCTTCAAGAATTATGCTAATGGAGAACGGAGGGGGAACATAGAAAGCCAGAATTAGGAGAGGTTCTCCATATAGTCTAGAAGATAGGAAGACATATCTGCCCTGTGCGTCTGTGCATACTTCTCCTAGCTCAAAATGTACTGATTTTGCAATTAAAATAGATATTCCTCTAGAATGGGACGTATAGGTCGAATGAAATGCCCATCCTACCCAGGGGCGACGAAGGGCCATCTGGAGCCTGCCTTCTACATGAGTTTCCACAAGTGCCACTACATCCGCCCTCTGCTTCTTAAGGAATGTGAAAGTTGCCGAACGTTTAAGTGGTTCACGTAAACCCCTCACGTTCCAAGAAAGAAATTATAGAGACACCATATTGGGTTATCAAACATTAATTTTGGTGATAAAGTGGTCGTTGTGCATCTTGCTACAAGCTCTATATAACAAGTATTCATAAGTATGTACAGTTCTGCCAAATATAAGAGCAAAATCAAACATTTAACCTTGTTCAAGGGGTTGTATTGATGGAAAACTTGCATACAAAATGCATCTTGCAATTTAAAATGTAAATTCAAAATTACCCCCCCCTCTCCCTCCCAGCCCTGCACTGTCCCCAACTGGTGCGGGCATACTCCCAAAACAAAACTGTAGTTGCAATCCGGGAAAAAACAGTCAGTTGCATTCTAATTAGAAAAAGAACCCAGTGTAGCCGTCGGGTTTTTAAACCCCAGGTAAATGTTCCCCACAAGATCAGGTATATAGAGAATAACTGAGCATAGTTTCTGGGATGAACATGAATATGTAGACGTGTTTGGGCCTCTACAGTCCATGTTCGATGACTGATTTCCCTAAAGGTGCGTGGGGCAAAGTCACGCTGCACCTTACATGTGTCCGGTAGGACTGTTGGTTATCCGAGGTTCCGGCCATCATAATGGCTCATAAGAAAAGTTAAATTCTCCGAAGAAATAAAGTATCTTCATATAAACTCGTGGGTCTCTGAATGGGGCACAACAAAACATAACAGCCCCCAGTTTCTAAACTGCACATGGTCCATCCTGGTTTGAAGGATATGTCGGCTCAACCTGTTAGAGTGAAGTAGCGGTAAAGTATTATGGCCTGGGCAGTCTGTGCGCGTGCAGGATCCTTTAATAGCGTTGCTCATGGAGTAGTAAACTGAGGGGTAATGAGTTGAGACTCATTAGAGTACTCTTTAAAGTGTAGCGAAAAGTCTCATGTGCAGTAAAGGAAAAAGAATCTCACCATGAAAAAGAAAGAAAAATAAAGAAAAATCTCCCCAAAAAAACAGAGTGGAGGGGTTGATATACGGTGTACTCACGTTATGATCAGTCTGCCTTTGGTAAAGTTAAGCGACGTTCAAGCCAGGCAATCAAGTTGCCGGGGTCTTCAAAAAATGATGCCCTTCCATCATGTTTCACTCGAAGCTTGGCTGGAAACAGCATTGCGTATTTGAGTTGGTTCTCTCTGAGCTTGCGTTTTGCCTCCGTGAAGCCCTGACGTCGGCGCTGGACCTCCGCAGAAAAATCAGGAAAAACAGCGAATTTTACATTACCGAAGTGAATATTTCCCTTTTCTCTGGCCAATCTGAGCGCTGCATCCCTGTCTTTATAATTTAGCAGCTTGGCTATAAACGTGCGAGGGGGTGTGCCATGCAGCGGTGACCTGGCCGGCATGCGATGGGCCCTTTCCACTGCTAGCATAGGGGAGAAGGCCTCTCTTCCATAAGTAGTGATTAACAGCTGTTCTAAGAATGTGGTGGGGTCCCTACCCTCCGCTCCTTCCGGCAAGTCAATCAACCGCAGGTTACACCGTCTAAGCCTGTTCTCCATCTCATCCTGCTTGGAAAAGAGCTGTTAAATCTGCTGCTGCAGGCGGCGGGATATTGTCTTCTATGTCGCTCATACGAGTTTCAGCCAATTTCACACGATCGCGCAGTTTATGCAGGTCCTGTCTTATTAAAGATATGTCTACTTTCACCTCCTCTATTTGAGCCGTAAGGGATGTTCGGCAAAATGTAATTGCTTCCAGCAGCTTGTCAGTATCGCCCGCTGACCTCCCCTCCCCAGCCTGTGCCGCGCCGCGCCGCCATCTTCCTCCAGCTCCTCTCCGTTCTGTCGTCCGTATTGCGCCAGCTTCGCTGCAGCAGATTTCTGCGCTTTGGTGGAGACATGTTCGTCAGAACCCTGGGTATCAGACGAGGTAAGTGGGGAGTCAAGGCTTTGTCTGTGGGACTCAGGATGCTTCGGATTCCAGGATCAATGGACGGAGTTCCTCGGCAAGCGTCCTACTCCATGTAACGTCAAGCCACACCCCCTCCTCTGAGGTGTTTTTATATCTCTATGCATGGGTTATCTAATTCTGTGGACTCCAATGCACATTTGGATTTGATGTGGTTGGTATTGTTTGTCCACAGACCCCAGGTTATAGGATACTCATCAGGGAGGAACGCTTGTTCTAAGTAGCTTGAATTATCTATGATCTATTTCTTGATTTTATGCTCTGAATATTGTGTGGTGTACTTATCATCACATTGGTTGAGCTGTAACCATATATACAGTGCCCTGCAAAAGTATTCACCCCCTCGGCATTTTTCATGTTTTGTTGCCCCACAACCTGGAATTAACATGGATTGTTTGAGGATTTGCATCATTTAATTTACAGAACATGCCCACAACTTTGAAGATTTTTTTTTTTTTTTTATTGTGAAGCAAACAACAAATAGGACAAAAATAACAGAAAAAGTCAATGTGCATAACTATTCATAACTATTCACCCCCCTAAAGTCAATACTTTGTAGAGCCAAGTCACTTTGGATAAGTCTCTATGAGCTTGCCATATCTTACCACTGGGATTTTTGCCCATTCCTCCTTGCAAAGCTGCTCCAGCTCCTTCACATTTGATGGTTTGCGCTTGTGAACAGCAATCTTTAAGTCTGACCACAGATTTTCTATTGGATTGAGGTCTGGGCTTTGACTAGGCATTCCAACACATTTACATGTTTCCCCTTAAACCACTCAAGTGTTTCTTTAGCAGTGTGTTTGGGGTCATTGTCCTGCTGGAAGGTGAACCTCCATCCTAGCCTCAAATCACACAGAGTGGTACAGGTTTTGCTCAAGAATATCCCTGTATTAAGCACCATCCATCTTTCCCTCAACTCTGACCAGTTTCCCAGTCCCAACTGCTGAAATACATCCCCACAGCATAATGCTGCCACCACCATGTTTCACTACGGGGATGGGGTTCTTTGGGTGATGTGATGTGTTGGGTTTGCGCCATATAGTGTTTTCTTTGATGGCAAAAAAGTTAAATTTTAGTCTCATCAGACCAGAGCACCTTCATCCATACATTTTGGGAGCCTCCCACATGCTTTTTCCCAAACTCAAAACGTGCCATTTTGTTTTTTGCTGAAAAGAATGGCTTTCGTCTGGCCACTCTGCCATAAAGCCCAACTCTATGGTGTGTACGGCTTATTGTCGTCCTATGTACAGATACTCCAGTCTCTGCTGTGGAAGTCTGCAGCTCCTCCAGGGTTACCTTAGGTCTCTGTGGTGCCTCTCTGATTAATGCCCTCCTTGCCTGGTCCGTGAGTTTTGGTGCGCAGCCGTCTCTTGGCAGGTTTGCTGTTGTGCCATGTTCTTTCCATTTGGTTATGATAGATTTGATGGTGCTCCTAGGTATCATCAAAGATTTGGATATTTTTTTAATAACCTAACCCTGACTTGTACTTCTCAACAACATTGTCCCTTACTTGTTTGGAGAGTTCCTTGGTTTTCATGGCAGTGTTTGATTAGTGGTGTCTTTTGCTTAGGTATTGCAGCCTCTGGGGCCTTTCAAAAAGGTGTGTATATGTAATGACAGCTCATGTGACACTTAGATTGCACACAGGTGGACATCATTTCACTAATTATATGACTTCTGAAGGTAATTGGTTGCACCAGAGCTTTTTATGGGCTTCATAACAAAGGGGGTGAATACATATGCACATGCCAATTATTAGTCTTTTATTTCTGAAAAATAGTTTTATGTATATATTTTTCTAATTTTACTTCACCAACTTAGACTATTGTGTTCTGATCCATCACATATAATTCAGATTAAAAAAAAAACATTGAACTAAAGGCTGTAATGTAACAAAATAGGTAAAAAGCCAAGGGGGTGAATACTTTTGCAAGGAAATGTAGCACTGATGCTGGTGTAGATTGTTACACCGGCGGTACAGTGGTAGTAGTAATAAAAATATATTATATACTCTATTCCTGCAGTGTCTCCCCTATATTACTACTGAAAGTAAAACATCTGTCTTCCACTTCTGCCCTTGAGCACATATCCAGGTATGCATATGAAGTCACGATCTTCTTATATATCTAGGCAATACAGCTATATAATATACTTTGCATATACTTTATGTCTCTCTACATTACTGTTATATCTCTTCCTTTCTTTCATTATAGGATCTTATTCATGGGCCTCAGTTGGTCCCTCTCTTGTCTCCCACATGTAGTGAGCCCTTCCCTCGATAGTTCTTGGGCTGCATAATACATATTTTTCTCCACTGGGCCTCTAAGGGCGATGACGGTTTCCCACGGCTATTGTGCTATTGTTCATGTTGCTTCTAAACTTATGGAGTGCGCTATAGGCATCTGATGGTTACAATTGTAAGTTGTGTAGTTAATAGATTTTTGTTATACAACAGTATTCACAAATGATATGTATAGGCATTTGATTGTTTGTACTTACCTTATAGTCTCTATATCCTGTATACCATTTTGCAGTTAGCGAAATGCTTAGGCCTAAAGCTATCCCCATTGGGTAGGGTGATCCCTTTGGCTGTGTACATATATTTACAGTACCTGCAGGACCCACACATAAACGTGCCTTTATATTTAAAATGCTCTTTTTCGGACTTATCTCCAAATTCACTTCTCATAAGCTTATCTCGAATGGAGGTAGCTCTTCTAAAAGTAAACATGGGAGTATTAGGGCATTTGACTGTTTGTACTTACCTTATAGAGTCTCTATATCCTGTGTACCCCTGAGGAAGGAGTACCTCTTGGAGACTCCGAAACGAGTTGGGTAAAGGATTCAACTCACTGTCATCTATTACAACTACTTGCGCTATCAGTTATGGTTGATATGTACACTCCATGATCCATGTTTTTATCTTTGTATTCACTAAATAAATATATGCCTATCTTTATATAAAATTTTCTGACTACTATTTCAGTGCCGTTAAAGTCCTACCCCAAGGGGAACCCCTTCTATTGCCACACAAAATATTGACACTTTGGGCCCAATTTGGACATTTTCACTTAGGGGTGTACTCACTTCTGTTGCCAGTGGTTTAGACATTAATAGCTATGTGTTGATTTATTTTGAGGGGACAGCAAATTTACACTGTTATACAAGCTGTACACTCACTACTTTACATTGTAGCAAAGTGTAATTTCTTCAGTATTGTCACATGAAAACATATAATAAAATATTTTAAAAAATGTGAGGGGTGCACTCACTTTTGTGAGATACTGTAGCTGTTTGTCTGTGTCCTTGTGCATTTGTATGGGAGTGGTTTTATCATTACCAATCAGCTGCTGCACCTGCAGGGCTCTAATGGGGAAATTAGCAAGGTCTACATCCATTTAGCAATTATTTTCTTTTGGGAGTAACTCACCAAAAATGATTTATTTTTGGAAGGGGATGGCCAAAAAATATGACTTGGATCTTAGTGCAGACTTCTGGGAAAATCAGTAAGCCTATCACTTTAGCAGGAAATTACATTTTCAGGGGGTGTTCTGTACACCATCTCTGTACAGAACGCCTCCAAGTAACCATATTGCATTGCATTTTACAGAAAATTACAGCGCTGCAGATTGAAAAGGAAAGGTAACTTTTAATAACATTCAATTACAATATGATTAATATCATATTATTATATAGGATTTATATAGTGCCAACAGTTTATGCAATGCTTTACAATGTAGAGGGTGAACAGTACAATTGCAATACAGTTTAATACAGAAGGAATAGGAGGGCCCTGCTCATGGAGCCCACAATCTAAAGGGAGGGGGAGGTGGCACAAAAGGTAATAGCTGCAGGTGACAATGATTGAGGTGACTCGGGTACAGTTCTTAGTTGGAGGTGGGGTAGGCTTCCCTGAATAAGTGAGTTTTCAGGGATCACCTAAAGGCGAACAGGATAGGGGCTAACCGGACATACTGGGGCAAAGAGTTCCAGAGGATGGGAAGGCTCTGGAGAAGTCCCGGAGATGAGCAGGGGAGGAGGTAACAAGGGAGCTAGAGAGCAGGAAGTCTTGGGAGTAGCGGAAAAGACGATTTGGGTGATACCTGCAAATGAGGGTGGTGATGTAGCTGGGTATGATGTTGTGGATGACCTTGTATGTTGTGGTTGGTATTTTGAATTTTATACGATGGGGTAGGGGAATCCAGTGAAATAGATTGGCAGAGAGGAGCAGCAATCATTGTTTAGTTAGAAAGGTGTATTAGTCTAGCAGCAGCATTTATAATAGAATGAAGGGGTATAGCCTGTGTAAAGGTAGGCCAGTGGGGAGGTAGTTGCAATAGTCAAGGCAGGAAATAACCAAGCAGTGAATACATTGTTTTGAGGTGTCTTTAGTCAAGAAGGGGCGAATTCTGGAAATGTTGCAGAGGTTAAGGCGGCAAGATGTAGCCAGTGATTGGATGTGGAGCTCTAGGAGAGGTCAGAGTCTATGATTACACCCAGCACCTTGGCTCATGTGGAGGGACCGATGGTTGTGTTGTTGATCTCAATGGTAAAGTCATGGAGAAGGGATTGGGCAGGAGGAAATATTACAAGCTCAGTTTTAGAAATATTGTGTTAAGGAAGTTGTGTGCCATCTATTCTGATATAGTAAGTTTGTGATACGTGAGTAGATTGAAGGGGTGAGTTGAGGAGTAGAGAGACAGATCTGGGTATCGTCAGCATAGAGGTGGTATTGAAATCCCTGGGAGGTTATCACCTGGCCTAGAGAAGAGGTATAGAGAAAGAATATGAGGGACCCAAGGAAGAAGCCTTGGGGTACCACAACAGAAAGAGGAAGAGGAGCAGAGGAGATGGTGTTGTACGTGACACTGAAAGTGCGCTGAGATAGGTAAGAGGTAAACCTGGAAAGAGCAAAATCACAGAGACCAATACGACTTGAGTCACAATTCTATACGCTATATTATTTATTAATTATTTACACATTTTTTCCCCCACGGCATTGAAGTTACCCTTTAACCACTAACGGACCGCCCGCAGCAGTTTTACGGCAGCTGTTTGAAGGAGGATATCATTGTTATGGCAGCAGCTAGCTGCCATAACCCCAGTATACCCTTCTTCAGCGGGCAGTCTGCTACAAGATAAAAGTGGTCTCTGTGGCGGATTCACCGCAAGATTACTTTTATCGGTGGTGGGAGAAGGGACCCCTGCCACGATCCGGTGCCCTCTGCCACTTACTGGAGCCGTCGGCAGCGGCAGAGGTGATCGTGTCCTGTCATTAGCTGGGTATGGAGACCAGTGAGGGGAAGATGGCCCCCACCCGTCTCCATTACATTGCAGGGCGGAAGTGACGTTGAAACGTCACTTCCGCCCATACGTCTTAAAGGCACATTTTTTTGTTGTCATTTTTTCAAATGACAATTTTTTTTTGCATTTTAGTCTAGATATGAGATCTGAGGTCTTTTTGACCTTAAGAGGTCCTGTCATGCTTTTTTCTATTACAAGAGATGTTTACATTCCTTGTAATAGGAATAAAAGTGACATTTAAAAAAAAAAAAAAAAAAAACAGTGTAACAATAAAAAATAAATGGTAAAATAAATAAGAAAAAAAAAAAAAATTTAACCACTTGCCGACCGCCTTCTGCCTGTACGAGCCCGGCAGAAGGGCTCGTACAGGCAGAATCATGTACCTGTACGTTCCCCTTTAAGAGGTGGCCAGCAGGCGCATGCCCGCGGCAAGCTCCGTGAGTCGGATCGTGGGTCCCGTGGACTCGATCGCCGCGGGAATACATGTGATTGCCTCATGGGGAGGAAGAACGGGGAGATGCTAATGTAAACAAGCATCTCCACGTTCTGCCTAGTGACAGTGTCACTGATCTCTGCTCCGTGTCAACGGAGCAGAGATCAGTGACATGTCACACACAGCCATGCCCCCCACAGTTAGAAACACGCCCCTAGGACACACGTAACCCCTACACTGCCACCTAGTGGTTAACCCCTTCACTGCCAGTGTCATTTACACAGGAATCAGTGCATTTGTATAGCACTGATTGCTGTATAAATGACAATGGTCCCAAAAATGTGTAAAAAATGTCCGATGTTCCAAAAAAAGTGCGCTTATAAGACCACTGTGCAAATACGGTGTGACAGAAAGTATTGCAACGACAGCCATTTTATTCTCTAGGGTGTTAGAAGAAAAATGTATGATGATTGGGGGTTCCAAGTAAATTTCTAGCAAAAGAACCTGTTTTTAACTTGTAAACAACAAATCTCAGAAAGAGGCTCGGTCCTTAATTGGTTAATAGATGACGTAAGTATTAAATATTTGCTCAAAAATGTTAAACACCCTTTATATTTCTACATTTTTTACTCATTATTCACACAACATTCATCCAGGCTTTAGACATTTACAGTTGAATCCAATTACTAAAATGTGTGAATATTGGCATGAATGCAGAAGGTTTTTATTGTGGAAATTATCATCAATGCTGGGGGTTACTATTGCAGAAAGTGGCACCAAATGCAGGGAATTTTTATTGGACAATTTAATTTACATGTATATTGTTTAAAATATTTCCTTGTCTTAAAAAGACATCGACTCTTTTCGTAAAAAGCGTAAGGGGGAGCAGTTTGCCATTTTCACCTTGGGCACTGGATAACCTTGTCCTGGCACTGCTTCTGCACATCCAAGAACCTTTCTTTGTCGCAGACTTCCATAAATTACACTGAGCTCAAAATTTACCTTTAAAGTCTGGGAGATTTCCTCGGGTGATCCCTTCACACCCTCTGTTGCCTTTAACTTTTCCTCAACATCATCAATCCACTTGTTTTCAGCTTCTAAATAAGATAATAGCTCTTGCCAACACTTCCATACCTCCTATATAAAGTAAGAAGATTTAGAGGGATTAAAATCAAACAAACCCATGAGTACAGATTGATTTATGTATATACATACAGTATGTTCCAGTGGGAGAGAAATAAGAGAGGACAGAAATGTGCCATCAGCTAAACCATGACTAACATTTTGGCTGCATATATTATACTTTTAAAAGGATATTTTCTTGTGAACACTATAATGTACAATATATTTCTATTCACTCCCCATAGGACTATAGATATTTCCAAACTTGTGGCATCATAAAACATCTGAATTTGCCAATAGGTTGCTCACAGTGTGCAGTGAAGTCAGAGTAAGCAATTTCAATAAAGGAGAGGAGCCTATACAATTGTGCAAGACTAAGCGTAAAGCTGGAGTTCAGTTTTAAAGTTAAAAGAAAGCTGCTATCAGGTATAACATGCAGTTACCAAGACGTGACTGCACATACACTATATTGTCAAAATTATTGGGACGCCTGCCTTTACGCACACATGAACATTAATGGCATCCCAGTCTTAGTCCGTAGGGTTTAATATTGAGTTGGCTCACCCTTTGCTGATATATCAGCTTCAACTCTTCTGGGAATGCTGTCCACAAGGTTTGGGAGAGTGTCTATGGGAATGTTTGACCATTCTTACAGTAGCGCATTTGTGAGGTCAGGCACTGAAGTTGGACGAGAAGACCTGGTCCAAATAATTTGGTGGAGGGGGGATTATGGTGTGGGGTTGTTTTTTCAAGGGTTGGGCTTGGCACCTTAGTTCCAGTGAAGGGAACTCTTAAGGCTTTAGCATACCAAGACATTTTGGACAATTTCATGTTCCCAACTTTGTAGGGGATGGCCCCTTCCTGTTCCTAAATGACTGGGCACCAGTATATGAAGCAAGATCCATAAAGCAAGGTCCATAGACATGGATGAGCGAGTTTGGGGTGGAGGAACTTGATTGGCCTTCACAGAGTTCTGACTTTAACCCAATAGAACACCTTTGGGATGAATTAGAGTGGAGACTGCCAGCCAGGCCTTCTTGTTCAACATCAGTGCCTGACCTTACAAATGCGCTTCTGGAAGAATGGTCAAACATTCCCATAGATACACTCCTAAACCTTGTAGACAGCCTTCCCAGAAGATTTGAAGCTGTTATAGCTGCAAAGGGCGGGCCAAATTTATATCGAACCCTACAGACTAAAACTGGGATGCCATTAAAGTTAATGTGTGTGTAAAGGCAGGTGCCCCAATTCTTTTGACAATATAGTGTACCCAGTGCCGATCCTGATCTCCCTGGGGCCCTAAGCAAAATTCTGCTAAGGGGCCCTCTACCTGACCCGTGATGCTATGAGCTCTGTAAACCATTTACAGAAAGCCCCCCGTAAATCAGTGTCCCCAGAGAGTCTCCCCCTACATCAGGGTCCCCAGAGAGCCTCCCCCTACATTAGGGTCCACAGAGAGCCTCCCCTTACATCAGGGTCCCCAGAGAGCTTCCCCTTACATCAGGGTCCCCAGAAAGCCCCTCCTTACATCAGAGTCAACACAGAGGTCCCCCTTACATCACAGTCCACACAGAGGTTCCCCCTTACATCAGAGTCCACACAGAGGTCCCCCTTACATCAGAGTCTGCACAGAGGCCCTCCTTACATCAGAGTCCGCACAGAGGCTCCCCCTTACATTAGAGTCCACACAGAGGTCCCCCTTACACCAGAGTCTGCACAGAGCCCCCCCCTTACATTAGAGTCTGCACAGAGCCCCCCTTACATCAGAGTCTGCACAGAGCCCCCCCCCTTACATCAGAGTCTGCACAGAGCCCCCCCTTACATTAGAGTCCACACAGAGGTCCCCCTTACATCACAGTCCACACAGAGGTTCCCCCTTACATCAGAGTCCACACAGAGGTTCCCCCTTACATCAGAGTCTGCACAGAGGCCCTCCTTACATCAGAGTCCACACGGAGGCCCCCCCTTACATCAGAGTCTGCACAGAGGCTCCCCCTTACATTAGAGTCCACACAGAGGTCCCCCTTACACCAGAGTCTGCACAGAGCCCCCCCCCTACATTAGAGTCTGCAGAGAGCCCCCCTTACATCAGAGTCTGCACAGAGCCCCCCCTTACATCGGAGTCTGCACAGAGCCCCCCCCTTACATTAGAGTCTGCACAGAGCCCCCCTTACATCAGAGTCTGCACAGAGCCCCCCCTTACATCAGAGTCTGCACAGAATTCCCACTTACACTGTAAGGGGGAGCTCTGTGGACTCTAAATTAAAGGGAAATCCTGATTTAAGGGGGGATCTGATGTAAGGAGTGTTCTGGGAAGCTTGATTTAAGGGGGAATGCTGTGACTCTGGTGTAAAGGGGGTCTCTGCTCACCAAAGCCTGCCCCCCCACCGATAACATACACCCCACATATAATACTGTCCCCCTACTGATAACATACACCCCACATATAATACTGCCCCCACTGATAATATACACCCCACATATAATACTGCCCCCCCACTGTTAATATACACACCACATATAATACTACCCCCCCCACTGATAACATACACCCCACATATACTATTAACCCCTACTAATTATATACAGCCCAGATACAATACTGACACCCCATTCATAATATACATTCCACATGTAATACGGACACCCCGCTGATTATATACACCCCGCATCACTGTCCCACCCCCAATTGTGGCCCCAACACTCACCTCGTCTTTGAGTTTGGGGACCCCCAGTAGTTGATAATGGATTGGAAGCCTCCAGTCCGCAGGTTGCTCAGCAGCCGGGAGAAGCGTGTGGCCCCCGGGGGGATGCGAGTCTCAGGAGGGGCCCAGCGGGTGGCAGAGTGACAGGTGAGAGGGGCCCCGCCCTCCTCCATCAGGGGCCACCCGGGGAGGGGAGAAGAAGAAGGCTGGAGAGGCCATCTGGGATTGCTGCTGATGGGGATCGTCCGAGCAGATTGGAGCTCCGGGAGCAGAGCCGATCTGCCCTTGGGGGCCTCCCCACATCGGCGGGGCCCTACGCAGATTTCGTAGTGAGCGTATAGGGTGGATCAGCTCTAAGTGTACCTACAGACCCTAGTGCAGCTAAAGCCAGTCCATCTAAACACAAAAAGGTTCAAAATTTCAGGCAGTAAGGGAGCTTGCTGGCCTCCTCCCACCCCACAAACATAATATAGAGTCTAAAAGAGCCACTGATCATAGTGATGTGCTATTGGAAATGTGGGAAAGAAGCTGGCAAGTTCTGGCACAACCTGGAGGTTTTGTAGCTTACCTTGCTTGGAATTGCCAACCTTCAGGCATAATATATGGTAAGAAAATCACTGTGATTACAATATGTGAGGTAACTCATTATTGGAACTGGCATTATTTATGGAAAAAGTTTAATAAAGCAATGCGAAAATATTTATTACAGAGACCCTGTCGACAAATTGGTAAAAGCACTTAAAAAAATCAAGTACTATATTTCAAATGCTAACATGCAGGGTCTTTCCTTTCTAGAAAATATTCTTTACTGATGTGCAAAGTGCTTTTAAACTTGCTATTAAAATTGACTAGTCAATCCCCTAGCGCAACCCTCAGGATCTTTGCATGCCATAGCACTCCCTCCCCTCTTCTGGGCATCTCTAATTACCCTCTGTGCTAGCCCAACTCATCAACCCTCCCTTCACCTCCTTCATTATCTTTATGTAGCAGCTGGGGGAGGTGTAAAAGGGAATACTATGAAATGTCAATTGAACGACAGGTCTGAATCTCCTGCGGATCCTGATATCAAATCTAAGAATGTGGTACCCAGCAGCAGTCTCAAGGCATTTGGATGTCTATACAAGGAAGGCTTTTATAGAAAAATAACAGGCATAGCATACATTGAATGCATGGGAAGATTGTTGTTGAATTGAATGGTCTGGCAACAGGGCATGTTCCATTTGGCTCTAGCATGTAGAAATTGGTGTTATCACAATGAGGAAGGAGCCCTCTGTCTTGAATAACAGTTATGGTTTCCACTACAGATAATTATTAAGTTTTTTATTTTTTTTTTCAACAAAAAAGCTCTATTCGCTGCATTTCCTTGGTCACACAATTGGAAAACCAGTGTGTTTGAGCATGTGTATCAGAATTATTTTTAACTAACCCCTAAGGAGAATTGAAGGTGCTAATAAAAGCTGCATAGTAGCGCTAAGTAGCTCACCTCTAAAGTTTCACACTTTCCATTCAGTCTGCTGCAAAGCCCTTCATAATTGTTAACTAGAACACTCAACTCTTTCTTTAAAGGTTCGTGGGCATTAGGTGGCGCTGTTGCAATAAAATTGCTCACAGAATCTGTTAGAAGCCTAACTTTATCCTTCTTCTGAGCAGCTTCTTCTCTTGCCCTCTGAAACAACAGATAGAAACAAACAGATATTTTTAGAAGTGTTGCAGAAAACACTATTATTTCTTAGACAGAAAAAGAAGCCTATTGAATTGACAACATAATCAGATATATATTGCAAAGTTCCTCCCTTTGAAACAGCACTTTGCTGCTAGAAACTCTGGGCATTTGGTATTGCAGCTGCACTATTTAGATCACCATTTTTATATTTATTAAATGTTAATTTACTGATGATGTGCTAATCAATATTTAAACTGGCCATATGTGAGATGATCATTTCTCTATTATGAGAAATCCAGAAACCAACTGTTATACACCAGAAAGCATCAATAGAACTAATCAGCTTATTTTATTTAAGGTGCAATGTGCTATGACTGATGTACAAAGTGCAGTAACCAAATTTCATTTTATTGTAGTAAAATCAACAACAGTAACCTAGGCATCAATAAAAAAAAATTGACAGGGGCTCTAGCCATCCCCTAATTTACAAAAAAAAAAAAAAATAATTCTGCAGTGTTGATGTTGGAGATTTAACCTTACTTTCTTTCCACTGAAATCTTTGTCACTGGGACAGAGCAGTAAAAACAACAAAAAGGATTTTATTAACTTCCAACTCTATCCAAAACAAACAAACAAACAAACAAACAAACAAACAAACAAAAAAAGGCTTGTCTTAAACTTTAGTAACACCTACTTAGGCTTAGGAGCCACAAACCCTGCTGATGACCATTAAGGTAAACATAGGTTTTGTATTCTGTGGAAATAGCCCTAATATCAGGTTTTTGGTAGTAGCTTCCTTAAGAATGACCTGTACCTAATTGAGGCAAGCATTTGTGGAAGTTTCAGTAATAATACCAACACGTGCAGCAAATTCAGGTAGTTCTTGTTACTTCATCTTTAAGAATCCATCACTGGAGGTTATTAAGACCAACTCTGGACTGGCATATGGAGGTACACCATTACTCATAGTGTCCAATGCCTGTGTGTGGAAGCTGGCATGTATGTGACAGTTTAACACACAGAGCTGTATCCCCACCCCATTTAAATGTCAGACAATATATTTCCAACTGAAAGCTACATGTAAACTAAGGTGATGTCATTACCCAAATATGGCAAAGCCCATATTTGGGAGATGACCTGTCACTGGGTGGATGGAGCATGATGCATAACTGGGAGACTAAAGCTGGCCATAGATGGTTCAAACCATGTATGGGCAGGCTGAATGTACCCAAGTTGGTTGATCAATCAATCAACTTGGGTACAACCAGCTGTCTGGATTTTACATGTTACTATAGCCACTCGCAATAATCACTGTGTTCTCCGGGCAGGTATGGTTTCGCTCACCAACTGCTGGAATGCAAAGACTCTGTGGGAGGGATTCCCCTGTCAACACTGTCTATGTTGATGGGGAAATCAAGCTAATTTCTTTCCTACAACCCATGCTTGCAGAAAAAAAAAATGCTTTGTCTATTGTTGACCTAGTTCCCCCTCAGGTCTGCTTTATTTTTGATTGACAGGCATGGCAGTGGACAGATCCAAAAGCCACTATTGGACTTAATAGCAGCTATGGACCAACACTGGCAAATATGCACGTTGATCTGTGAAGTTGCTAGTCTCCAGCTGGCTATTGCTGTAGGACCCATTCACCTGAGTGGACCCGAAAAAGGAGTGTCCAGTGTGGACATTCTGACCTCAGTGCACACACTGACTGATTTATGTCCCTGTTTCTAACAGGGACATGAATTGGGCAGAAGCACAGACACTTTTATGAATTCCACCAATTGGCTCAAAAGTGCTCGTTTTCACCCTATTGTACCAGTCCCCAACTATTTCTGCTTCATGGTTATTACTCGCACAGCAACAAAGACAGTAATATATATATAGCCCTTCAGGTCTGGTATGGATATTAAGGGAAACCCCGGCCAAAATTTAAAAAAAAAATGGCGTGGGGTCCCCCTCAAAATTTATACCAGACCCTTCAGGTCTGGTATGGATTTTAAGGGGAACCCCATGCCAAAATTTTAAAAAAATGGCTTGGGGTCCCCCCAAAAATCCATACCAGACCCTTATCTGAGCACACAACCTGGCAGGCCGCAGGAAAAGAGGGGGGACGAGAGAGCGCCCCCCCTCCTGAACCATACCAGGCCACATGCCCTCAACATTGGGAGGGTGCTTTGGGACCCCCCAAAACACCTTGTCCCCATGTTGATGGGGACAAGGGCCTCATCCCCACAACCCTTGTCCGGTGGTTGTGGGGGTCTGCGGGCGGGGGGCTTATCGGAATCTGGAAGCCCCCTTTAACAAGGGGACCCCCAGATCCCGGTCCCCCCTGTGTGAAATGGTAGGGGGTACAAAAGTACCCTACCATTTAACAAAAAAAGTGTCAAAAATGTTAAAAATGACAAGACAGTTTTTGACAATTCCTTTATTTAAATGCTTCTTCTTTTTTCTATCTTCTTTCTTCTATCTTCTATCTTCTTTCTTCTATCTTCTATCTTCCTTTGATTTCTTCCTCTATCTGCTTCTTCTTCTGGTTCGTCTGGTTCTTCTGGTTCTTCCTCCGGTGTTCTCGTCCGGCATCTTCCTCCGCGGTGCCAGCGTCTTCTTCCCTTCTTCTTGGGCCGCTCCGCATCCACCATGATGAGAGGCTCCCACTGTGTGACGCTTCTCCTCTTCTGACGGTTCTTAAATTATGGAGGGCGGGGTGACCCGGTGACCCCGCCCCCTCTGACGCACGGTGACTTCCCTGTCCGCCCCCTCTGACATCATGGGGAATGCCACAGGAAAGTCCCCGTCAAGTCCCCGTGTAGTGTTTACCCTTTAAAGCAATTACAGTAAACAAGGTTCTTATTCAAGTACAACTGTGTGAGTGTTGTTTTCCTCTGCAAGTGGAGGCCAGAGTAAAGACAAACAGGTCTATCACATTGTGTACTGTGAACTTGTCTTTAAGGTTTTGTCTTGACTGCACACTATTACACCACAGCTGTGTCAGGGGGACTGAGATCATTTAAAGGGGAAATAAAGCAGAGTACAGGCCCAAATAAATTCCAGCAGCTCCTTCGAGGGTAAGTGCTACATATATATATATATATATATATATATATATATATATATATATAGATAGATAGATAGGTATCTATCTATCTATCTATCTATCTATCTATCTATCTATCTATCTATCTATCTATCTATCTATCTATGTATATTTCTATATATAGAGATATATTTACAGTATATATCTCTATATATAGATATAGAGATATATCTCTATATCTATATATATATTTTTAAAGTAGATCAGGAGAAGGTTACAGCCTCTGTCAGCTTTTTATATACTGTATACTGTAAATATATCTCTATATATAGATATAGAGATATATCTCTATATCTATATATATATTTTTAAAGTAGATCAGGAGAAGGTTACAGCCTCTGTCAGCTTTTTGTTTCTGTAACAGGCTACCCTATATGCCTTTTTAAGGAACTCGTGGCTAAGGGTGATCCCATAGTATAGCTCATTCAAAAAATAGCCAGCATGCTGACAATGAACCCCAAAAGTCCACAAATGTTTTGAGGGTCTGTTACATAAAGCCCTACAAATAGGTATGTGTTCAGCAACACTGATATGGGGCATTTGAGAATACACAGGTGTCATTTATTGGGATATATACTGTATAACTGTGCTGATTATGTGGTCTGGTATGTTTGTCACCTTGCCATGGTCCTGAAACATCAGTGGGTATGCTTACTTTTTGCACTTTACTTAATTGCACTTTATGCAACTGAACCTTGATACATTTTTGGACTTTTAAGGTTCATTTTGGGGGTGCTGACTATTTCTTGGATTCACTTTTTGTTTGTTTGTGTACCAGTTGAAGATTGACCTTCACTTCCTGTTTAGTGAAACCATTTTCACCGTGACAGCCAGTGAGAAAAAATCTCCCTAATGGATCCCTGGTTATCAATAAAAACCCAACAGGGGTTTTAATCCTTCCCCACCCTATCCAACAAAAAAGAAAATGTTTAAAAATGGCAATATGCTTGCTCCATCAGAAAGAAAATAGTTTTCTTCATTATCAAAGTATAACTAAAGACATTTTTTTGCTTTGGATAGGGTGGAAAAGGGATTAAAATACCTGTCAGGGTTTTATAACTGTCTTTGCCCCCATTAGCGAGATACAACCTTTCCTTTTGTCCTATTTATCCATTATCATGACTGAGATTGAAAGTGAAAGAAGATCCCAAACTTTAGGCTGTCACCAGACCAGGATTGAGGAGGGGGGGCAACTTCCAATGGGTTCTAGTGGCCCTAGAACAACCACAACTTTTTGTACTTGGAGAGATTTTCTGTGTTGGCTATGGGACAGGAAGTGAAGGCTAATCTCCCCAATGGTAGACATCCAAAATGAAAAAAAAAGGTTTGCCTTTAGTTCTACTTTTAAACTAAAAAGTAATTAAAAGTAAGCTTTAAACACTGCACTGTCAATATTTATAATCACCTGAATAATCAATCTATATTTGTTTTTTAAAAGTCACAATACTTCTTATGTATTCTGGAGAGATCCATGCTCTTCAGCATTGACTGCCAGTTTCCAACACCTTCTAAAAATATAACATAGTGGGTTCTGGCACTTCAGTCTTCTAGCTGTGTAGTTAAATCTGTGCAAATCCAATTAGTACTGCATCCTGGTAATCATTAAAGTTACTCAGGATTTATTTGTTTAGATCTCTAAAGAACAATCTAAATTCCCAAAAAGATGTTTTTCCCTTCAAGTACTTATTATTACTAATAGAATTAGCTATCTGCTGATAATTACACTCTTCATGAAAAGGCAAACAGTCATTGAAGCATACAATAGCTAATCTGTTGCCTTCAGCTACAGTTCACAGTTACTGACCTGAGTGAGATGGAAGGTCTAAGGAAGAAAAAAGTAATGATAAAGAAATCATTCTGCTCTTTGTGTTGTATTACACAATAGATACATTTAAAATCATCAAGTTGGATACTCACTAGTTCGACTTTTCTTACAAAATAGCTGAACCTGCCAAGAGCTAAAAGCAATAATTAGAGGTAAACGAAGGATTTTCCATGTATCTAGTCTATGTTTCTAAAATAATTTTCATATGGTTTTATATTTTATATACCGTACGTGCTTGCTGTGCCACATTTTCATGATAATATTTCCTTTAAAGACTTGTACCCAAGAAAGTATGACTATTTTTATATCACCATCCCTGCTAATTTACTGCTGTGAGCAAAGGTAGACCCTGGTATGTATACTACAGACTGTATGGGCATTTAAACACTGATGCAAGAAAAACAAGAGCACATCTGAAGCAATTTCCACAAAGACAATTCATGTTAAATCTGTGGTCTTCAGCCACGGAATCCAAATGGCCTCGTTTTGCTCTGTTGCTTATTAAACTTCTACAGTTTTTATTGAATTTCTGATTCTGTTTAAGAATGGAGTTGAATTTAGTTGTTATTTATTTCAGTTCAAGCTGTAAGCTCCTTTATTTTCTATATAGGTATTACACAGTGGGAGTTAATTTTGCTCCTTACAAGTTATTAACACTATTAGCTTAATACTGGTATGAACTCATTCCTATAACATTAGGGATAAAACCATGGCATAACTTTCAACCTGGAATATGGTATGATTATATTTGTTTGACCAGTATACGCCTACATAACAGATGTGAGTCACTGTGGTGACACAACTGGGATAGGTAATTGGTTCTAGTCCATTTAAGGGAACTGTTTTTATTGGGTGAGATCAGTAATCTTTGGGCCAGTGTTAAACCAACTATACTATACTTATCTTTACAGATGACACTTGGGAAGTGGTGGCATCTTTAAGGTCCTTTGTGGTTCCTACACTTGGCCTTGGGTGGCTGGGTTCATTGACCCACTCTACAAACAGCTTAACCAATGTTTTAAACTTGCTGGTTCACTTTTATATTGTTACTATTAGAGTACATGAAGATATATGAGATTTAAGCTGAACCATCTTACAACTATATGCACATTTGTACCCCTTATGTTACCCACTGCAGTGGAAACATGCTGATTGATTTTAATTATATTTTTGTTTATATCTATCTATCTATCTATCTATCTATCTATCTATCTATCTATCTGTCTGTCTGTCTGTCTGTCTGTCTGTCTGTCTGTCTGTCTGTCTGTCTGTCTGTCTGTCTGTCTGTCTGTCTGTCTGTCTGTCTGTCTGTCTGTCTATCTATCTATCTATTTATCTATCTATCTATCTATCTATCTATCTATCTATCTATCTATCTATCTATCTATCTATCTATCTATCTATCTATCTATCTATCTATCTATCTATCTATCTATCTATCTATCTATATCTATAGACAGATAGATAGATATAGATATATGGATATATATCTAGATATATATCTAGATATATATCTATATACTCATATATACTCATGCTTTTTAAATGTATGCTTAGTGTTTGTTTATAGGGCATTGTGTCCTCTGTGTCATGTTTCCTATTCAGAAACCTGTATAATCTAGTCTTTTCAGTTCACCAGTACCAATATTAACACATTCCCCTCTTTGTTACTATGTGTCCATATACAGACAAGCGATGTTATATATCTAATCCTGACCACAGTCACACACTGAATCTGCATTTGTGCAATTCACCTTGAATTGCATACTATTCAGAAGCTGACGGTCCTTGGAATACATGCAAGCTTTCAGCTGCCACATTAATGGCTTGCCATCCGCTTACAGATTCTCCATTTTGAGTGCTTGCTATGCAGCAGTCTCTCAGTACATACTGGTCTCCACTTCCTGCTACTCTTCTTCAAGGTCCTTGCCAGCCCTGCAATGTGCACTGTTAGTATTTACTTCCCTATTTATTTCCACCTTTATTGCATTTGAGAACAGAATACTGTGCATTTTATATACAGTATGTGATTCAGATCATTCTTACCCTTGGGTGGTCTAAATATTGTTTTTTGTTTTGTTTTTTTCTTATATTCAGTAAAGCTCTTTGATTTACTTAAATAATTAAGTACCATATACCGTGCATTCTTGAATTTATGCTTTCAACATGGGCAAGATATATGAACTAGGAAAGCTCTACTATCTTTTAGTACTCTATAGTATTCTATAGTTTAAATAATATTTATTAATGAAAACATTATTTACATTTGTTTAGTTTTTTTTTTTTAAATACTGTCACCAGTTAGCGTCCATGATCACGGGCACACTGTACTGCAATGCACTGGTGACAATATATAAACAAAATAACTGTGAAAAAAAAATATATAATTTCTTCACTTTGAAAAAAATTGTGAAAAAAAAATTATAACTTTAAAAAACTTGCCATGCATCTTACTAAATGCCTTAGACTGTCTACTTTCCAAATGGGTCATTTGGGGGGTATTTGTGCTGTCCTGGCATTTGATTTTTTTTATTGGATGTGTTTTATAACAGAAAGTAGATAGTAATGTTTTTTTTTTCAAAATTGTTAGTATTTTTTTATTGAAATAATAAAAAATAAAAAATCCAGTGGTGATCAAACACCACCAAAAGAAAGCGCTATTTGTATGAAAAAAAAAATTAATTTAATTTGCATACAGTGTTATATAGAAAAAGGGGGAGGTGGGGATGTGAGGGCAGTTGCTGAGGCTGACCAGTACACATGGTCAGCCTCAGCAACTGCCCTCACATCCCCACCTCCCCCTTTTTTCAACCAGCACCAAGTACTACCAAGGAGACAATTAAAACTTGTGCCAGCACTTTATACACCCTAGCAGTGTTTTTTTTTTCCTTTTACTTTTAAGAGTCTCTTTAATGGTCTACTTGCAGAGGCTTCCAAAATATAACATAGGCCTCCTAAAGCACAAACAGATGCTTTTCATGAGCACTAGCCATGGCTGCATGTCTGTAATGAGGTGTAATAGTCTGAAAATATTCACTGATAGCATTGATATGATTAGAAAATAGTAACACCCGTGTACATATTCAAATAAATACATTCAATATTTCCTTAGTATTACAAGACACAAAGTTTACAAAATTACAAGCATAGGACAAATATAATATGATATGATTATGTGCAGTGAACCCGGTACAAGGAGAAGGGATGCAAATGCTGACCTCTTTTTAAAAATATTTGCTCCCTGATTTCAATACTTTGAGTATACGACTTATGCCCCGTACACACGGTCGGACTTGCCAATGGGATAACCTCCGTTGGCATTTCGAACGGAAAGATTTAGAACATGTTCTCTATCTAAGTCTGTCGGAAATGCCGACAGAAAAAGTCTGATGGGGCATACACATGGTCGGAATATCCGACCAAAAGCTCCCATCTGACTTTTTCTGTCAGAAATTCCGACCGTGTGTACGTGGCATTAGAAGAAGCATAGTGACTGGCTCAATTCACAAACTAACAGACCAGGATATGTATTGTAACCCCTTGACACTGACGTAACACAAATATGCGGCCTTCAGTTTCAAGGGGTTGTACCGGGGGGTGCCTGCAGCTGCAGGCATCACCCCAGTACCATAATTTAGAGTGGATGGTTGGCTTTCTTATAATAACAACCGATGCAACAACCGACAGCAGCTCGGCTGTTATTATAAGCAGCGGGAGAGGATGTTCCCCCCTCCCGCTGCTTGTAATAACAGCCGAGCTGCTGATTAGTTGCAGGCTCCCCCATCCCACCAGGAAGCCCAAGCGACTAGCCGGCAAATCAAGGCCTGGAATTGGCTTTGATCGGGTCTCAGATCTAGTAACCCAGAGGCGATGTCATGACATCGCTTCTGGTTTACTGAAGACTTAATGGCTCCAGATTTTAAAAAAATTACAGTATTCAAAACAGCCAAACTTGGTGTTTTGAATGCTTTTAAGTACAAAGGAGGGATTTGGGGTTTTATAGACCCCAGAACCCTCCATAAAGAGTACCTGTCACTGCCTATTACTGTCACAAGGGATGTTTACATTCTTTGTGACAGCAATAAAAGTGATCAAAAATTAAATAATTTAAATGGACAGTGTAAAATAAATAAATAAATAAATAAATAAACAAGAAAAAAAAAATTAAAGCGCCTCATCCCTCCGAGCTCGTGTGCAGAAGCGAACGCATATG
This sequence comes from Aquarana catesbeiana, assembly GCF_042186555.1. NCBI lineage: Eukaryota > Metazoa > Chordata > Amphibia > Anura > Ranidae > Aquarana > Aquarana catesbeiana. The sequence goes on from NC_133325.1 coordinate 331,449,733, forward strand.
TAAGGCACGCCCACAAATTTAAACAGTGTTCAAATCACACATGTGAGGTATCATCACGATATTTAGATCAAGAGCAATAATTCTAGTGCAAGACCTCTTCTATAACTCTAAACAGGTAACCTGTAGAAATGTTTTAAACGTTGCCTATAGAGATTTTTAATTACCATAGTTTGTGGCTGTTCCACGATTATATGCAATTTTAAAGCATGACATGTTAGGTATCTATTTACTCAGCGTAACATCATCTTTCACATTATACAAAAGAAATTGGGCTAACTTTACTGTTTTGTTTTTTTTTTTAATTCATGAAAGTGTATTTCTTCCCAAGAAATTTCATTTGACTTTTATTCTCTAGGGTCTCTGCTAAAAAAAATATATATAATGTTTGGAGGCTCTAAGTAAATTTCTAGCAAAAAATACTGATTTTTATCTTGTAAGCAACAAGTGTCAGAAAAGGGCTTAGGCATGAAGGGGTTAAAAAGCGACGGTTATATTAATCTGTTATAAATTACATTCCTTATATATAACTTTGTGACTAGAGCCTAAAACCTCAGAAAGCATTGAAGAAGCAATTGAGCCACAAAGCTAGCATTTTCAAGAAAGGTGAGCAGTGGCAGCCTATTTTTATACAGCACTGAATAATTATTCCAACAAGGTAAACTGTTCAGCAATAAAACACCTATTGAGGAATGTAAACCAGGTACCTTTAGCTCTTCCAATGCCTTTTGAAGTTCCTCTGGTGTTTTGTACTCAAAATCCCTCTCAGAATATTCATCTTCAGCTTGTGCTATCCATTCTTGCATTTCAGATAGATCCTTCCGAAGAGTAACAGTTTTTTCTAAGCCACCTTTTAATGCTGCTTTTTTCGCATGGGCCTATAATTGAGACATAAACTAAAAGCTAGAAAGCAGCAAGGACAAATGAAAAATACAACAATTGTTAAATATGCTGGATATAAATCAAAAGTATTTGACATCTGTAGAGGTATGCGTCAGGGATGTCCACTTTCCCCACTCTTATTTGCCCTACTTAATGAACCCCTTGCTCAATCAACCCATACTGATCCCTCTTTTAAAAGTCTAGATTTAGCTGGCCACCAACATAAACTTTGCTGGGGCGTGGCTTGGGGCTCAACGGGAATGGACGCTGCCTAACAGAGCTCTGCACACCCGCGGCTAAAACAACCCATTCCAACCTCATTCTTGCCCCCAACAACACCAATCACACTCCACACCCAGGACCTGCAGCATCTGGGAATTATTTGAATCCCAATCCCACAGGACACTGGGCCACTCTACAGCCAAGATGGCGCTGATGGGACACGAGGCAGAACACAGTGAGGACTCCCTGTTGACCTCAGAAGACATGGTAGGGGATCCGGAGTGCACAGGGCACCGCTACAGCTCTCAGAGATGACTGCTGATATAAAAAACACTTTTTCAATTGCCATTACAGATCTCAAAGTGGACCTCTTAGCCCTATCTGACTGCCTTTCTCACACAGAGAGGGCAGAAGCCAATCGGGATAGAGCAATTGAAAGACAGACAAGCACAGTCTCTTCCCATGCTACACACTTAATCCTCATTAACAGACATCTGGAGGATTTGGACAATAGGGGACAGAGGCAGAATATCAGGGTGAGAGGGATTCCTGAAAAGATAGAGCCTAATCAAATCAAACAGGCTCTCCAGGCAGTATTTAATGAGGTACTTGAATGCCCTAAGGACACTGACATTGACATTGTAAGGGCTCACAGGGCCCTGAACCCTCGCCTCACGGACACAGCAACCCTAAGAGATATTATATGCTGCCTACATAGCTTCCCATTGAAAGAGGAGATCCTGAATAAAGCCAGGCGGAATGAGTAGATCCTCTTTAATGAACATAACATCTCCTAGTTCCAGGACCTCTCTTACATTACTCTGCAGAATAGGTGAGCCGCACGCCCCATGCTTGCTGCTCTGAGAGAAAAGGAATTCCGTATTGCTGGCGTTTCCCTTTCGCTCTAAACGCCACATTCCTGGGCAAACAATATTACCCAAGGATGCCAAAGGACATCCTGGCCTTTTGTGAGCAATTGCAACTTCCCCTGATTGACCTCCCAGAATGATACAGGGAATTTCGTGTTCCTCTGCAGGGAACATCCCCTCCTTACACCCTGCTATCCTCTCCTTCCAAACCTCCCTCTGCCAAGGAATCAAAGCTCAACAAATACTTGGGCCCCAGCTTTGGCAAGTCACCCTAATATACCAAAGGATCTAGATCTCAAGATACCACCTGACTTCTGACTACTACTTCTTTCATCGTGTGCCTTTTTTCACGGATCGCAGGGACAAGCAATTGGTAAATCCATGTTAGCCTACACGGTCCTGCTATCACCCACAGTGTCTTTGTTTCACAACCTTTTAACTTTAAAGGCCTACTAATTGAATTTTACTCCTCTCTCCCCCCCTCCTTTGCTTGATCTAGGATTGCAATCCCTATTTTTACATTTTACATGATTCCAGAATTTTCACAGAACCTTAATTTTATATGCTAATGCTTTCTCCTCACAATGCTTAACCACTTGACGACCGCCTCACGCCGATTTACGTCGGCAAGGTGGCACGGACAGGCAAAATCACGTATATATACGTGATTTGCCTTCCGCGGGTGGGGGGTCCGATCGGTCCCCCCCCCGGTGCCCGAGGCAGTCGCCATTTGTTCCCGGGCGTTGAGAGGTCAGGGGTCCATTGTTGGCCACCCCCTCCCGATCGCTCCCGGTGAATGAGAATGCTTCCTTTCCCTCTGTAAGGTAAACAGAGGGAAAGGAAGTGATGTCATCCCTCCTCGAGTCGGTCTTTTTGATCCGGCGCCGAGGAGAGAAGACATCAAGTAAGTCTGCACAACACTACACTAACAGTAGAACACGCCAGGCACACTTGTCACCCCCCATCACCCCCCGATCACCCCCCGATCACCCCCCTGTACCCCCTGTCACTCTGACACCAATAGCATTTTTTTTTTTTTTGCATTGGTGTCAGTTTGTGTCAGTTACAAGTGTTAGGGCAGTTAGGTTAGCCCCCTTTAGGTCTAGGTTACCCCCCTTAGGTCCAGGGTACCCCCCTAACCACCCCTAATAAAAGTTAACCCCTTGATTACCCCCCGTCACCAGTGTCGCTAAGCGATCGTTTTTCTGATCGCTGTATTAGTGACACAGGTGACGCTAGTTAGGGAGGTAAGTATATAGGTTCGCTGTCAGTGTTTTATAGCGACAGGGACCCCCATATACTACCTGCTAAAGGTTTTAACCCCCTGATTGCCCCCTAGTTAACCCTTTCACCAGCGATCACCGTATAAGTGTTACGGGTGACGCTGGTTAGCTAGTTTGTTTTTTGTAGTTTATTACAGTTTATTACAGTTTATTATAGTTTTAGGGCACCCGCCGTTTATTACCCTATAAAGGTTTAACCCCCTAATTGCCCGGCGGTGATATAAATTACATTTTTAGGGTCAGCTTAGGTCTGCGTCGTCCCAGGCAGCGTCAGGTTAGCGCCAGTACCGCTAAAACCCCCGCACGCAGCATACACCTCCCTTAGTGCTATAGTATCTGAGCGGATCGATATCTGATCCGATCAGATCTATACTCCCCAGCAGTTTAGGGTTCCCTGAAACGCAGTGTTAGCGGGATCAGCCCAGATACCTGCTAGCACCTGCGTTTTGCTCCTCGGCCCAGCCCTGCCCAGCCCACCCAAGTGCAGTATCGATCGATAACTGACACTTACAAAACACTAAGCACACATAACTGCAGCGTTCGCAGAGTCAGGCCTGATCCCTGCGATCGCTAACAGTTTTTTGGTAGCGTTTTTATACAGTCGCTGACAGTCAGGAGCTTTTTTGCCTGTGAGTCTCACTAGTGTACCCCTAAATTTAGAGCCCAAAATGGCAAATCGAAGGTACACTAGTGAAGAGGCCTACACGTTTCTGAGTATGACAGATAGTGAAGAGGAAGTCACTCATCTGTCAAGTTCAGGCTCAGAATACGAACCTGTAGAGGACAGCGGCTCCATGACAGATAGCTCTGACGACAGAGTTGTGGTCCCTGCTAAGGTCAGGCGTACCAGACCCCAATCTTCTTCTGTCCTTGAAGTGCAAGAACCGCAGGGCTCTCGTATGGAGCAGAGAAGTACTAGCGCCGCTATTCCTTCTGGTGAACTGGCAAGCACCAGCGGCCTAGTACACCCTGGTCGTACATCCAGCACTGCAGTATCACGTGGTGACGTGGCGAGTCCCATAAGTGCAGTTCAAGCTGGCAAGGTGGCAAGCACTAGTAGTGTCCCGCTGCCACCAAGAAGACAAAGACAGGCCCGTCGTGCCCATAGTGCCCTTCCTGCTGCATTGGCCAATCCGAATTGGGAACCCACCACTTCTGCAGCACCCGTACTTCCCCCTTTCACTGGCCAACCCGGAATTCAGGTGGAAACAGTTGACTTTACGCCACTGGATTTTTATTCACTGTTTTTCACCGAAGATCTCTATAGATCTATTGTGGACCAAAGCAATTTATACGCTGGTCAACACATCGCCGCTAATCCCCAGTCCTCCCTTGCCAGAGATTGGAGACCAATTACGGTCTCCGAATTTAAGACCTTTCTGGGCCTTTCCCTCCTCATGGGGTTGAATAAAAAGAGTAAGTTGCGGTCATATTGGTCCACTGACCCAATTTACCATTCACCCTTGTTCTCTGCTTCCATGGCCAGGGCACGATACGAGCAGATTTTGCGGTTCATGCACTTCAACGACAATGAACTCTGTCGTCCTCGTGGAGACCCTGCATACGATCGGCTCTACAAAATTCGGCCCCTCGTAAACCACTTCAACCAACGTTTTGCAGACTTGTTTACCCCCCATCAAGTTGTCTGCATTGATGAGTCCCTGATTAAATTTTCTGGCCGCTTGTCATTCAAACAGTACCTTCCCAGCAAGCGTGCCAGATACGGGGTCAAGATGTATAAGCTCTGTGACAGGGCCACAGGCTATACATATAGTTTTATGGTTTACGAGGGCAAAGATAGTCACGTGGAGCCGACAAACTGCCCTGACTACATAGGAAGCGCTGGCAAGATAGTGTGGGACTTGGTGTCACCCTTATTCGGAAAGGGGTACCACTTGTACGTGGACAATTATTATAGGAGCGTGCCACTTTTTAGTCACTTGTTTGATCAGCAGATTGGAGCATGTGGCACCGTGCGACCTAATCGCCGGGGCTTTCCCCAGCGGCTTGTAGATTCCCGTCTTAGGCTGGGGGAGAGAGCCTGCTTGAAGTATAATAATTTGCTCGCTATGAAGTGGAGGGATAAGAAGAATGTTTTCGTTCTCACCTCCCTTCATGCAGACACGACGACCCAAATTCCTACGGCGACTGGTGTTGTGGAGAAACCCCTCTGTGTCCACGAATACAACCTTAATATGGGAGGGGTGGACCTCAACGACCAGTTGTTGGCGCCGTACCTAGTTGCCCGTGAGGCCAGACGCTGGTACAAAAAAGTGTCTGTTTATTTATTTCAATTGGCTTTGCTGAACGCTCATGTGCTATACAGAGCTCTTTTTTACTCTATTCTATTCTGCAATGTTTTATTGTTATTATGTTTTACCATGTTTGCTTTTCAGATTTTTTATACTTTACCGTTTACTGTGTTGGTAACCATTTTATTGTTTTCAGGTACGCCATTCAGTTGCAGCGCGGATTTATTTATCTTGACAGCAACAGCGTTTGCTCCCACGATATATAAAGCCGTGACTCCAGCGCTGTCGGAGGTGATTTCACCACCACAGTTACATACTTCAGCATATATGCCGAAGCATGGGGGCAGCAGTGGGTGGAGGAGCAATTTGCTCCTGCCTTTTGCGGGAGGATGCCCCCATGCTTCGGCATATATAAATGGTGCATGTATGCCCATCATTAGAAGTGGGTGGATGAAGGGAGGTATTCTAATGGTGGGCATACCCACCGATCAATATCTTTTTTTCGTTCAGCCCACAGGCTGCATGAAAAAAAAGTTTACAATATATGCCTAACAAGGACCAGCAACGTACTGGTATGTTTATGGACTTTGAGTGGTTATACCAGAATGATGCCTGCAGGTTTAGGTATCATCTTGGTATCATTCTTTTCAGCCAGCGGTCGGCTTTCATGTAAAAGCAATCCTAGCAGCTAATTAGCCTCTAGACTGCTTTTGCAAGCAGTGGGAGGGAATGCCCCCCACCGTCTTCCATGTTTTTCTCTGGCTTTCCTGTCCCAACAGGGAACCTGAAAATGCAGCCGGTGATTCAGCCAGCTGACCATAGAGCTGATCAGAGACCAGAATGGCTCCAAACATCTCTATGGCCTAAGAAACCGGAAGCTACGAGCATTTCATGACTTAGATTTCGCCGAATGTAAACAGCGCCATTGGGAAATTGGGAAAGCATTTTATCACACCGATCTTGGTGTGGTCAGATGCTTTGAGGGCAGAGGAGAGATCTAGGGTCTAATAGAGCCCAATTTTTAAAAAAAAGAGTACCTGTCACTACCTATTGCTATCATAGGGGATATTTACATTCCCTGAGATAACAATAAAATTAATAAAAAAAAAATAAAAATGAAAGGAACAGTTTAAAAATAAGATAAAAAAGCAAAAAAATAATAAAAAAAAAAAAAAAAAAAAAAAAGCACCCCTGTCCCCCCCCTGCTCTCACGCAAAGGCGAATGCAAGCGTCGGTCTGGCGTCAAATGTAAACAGCAATTGCACCATGCATGTGAGGTATCACCGCGAAGGACAAAACGAGGGCAGTAATTTTAGCAGTAGACCTCCTCTGTAAATCTAAAGTGGTAACCTGTAAAGGCTTTTAAAGGCTTTTAAAAATGTATTTATTTTGTCGCCGCTGCGCGTTTGTGCGCAATTTTAAAGCATGTCATGTTTGGTATCCATGTACTCGGCCTAAGATCATCTTTTTTATTTCATCAAACATTTGGGCAATATAGTGTGTTTTAGTGCATTAAAATTTAAAAAAGTGTGTTTTCTCCCCAAAAAATGCGTTTGAAAAATCGCTGCGCAAATATTGTTTGAAAAAAAAATATGAAACACCCACCATTTCAATCTGTAGGGCATTTGCTTTAAAAAAATATATAATGTTTGGGGGTTTAAAGTAATTTTCTTGCAAAAAAAAAAAATTTTTTTTCATGTAATCAAAAAGTGTCAGAAAGGGCTTTGTCTTCAAGTGGTTAGAAGAGTGGGTGATGTGTGACATAAGCTTCTAAATGTTGTGCATAAAATGCCAGGACAGTTCAAAACCCCCCCAAATGACCCCATTTTGGAAAGTAGACACCCCAAGCTATTTGCTGAGAGGCATGTCGAGTCCATGGAATATTATATATTGTGACACAAGTTGCGGGAAAGAGACAAATCTTTTTTTTTTTTTTTTTTTTTTTGCACAAAGTTGTCACTAAATGATATATTGCTCAAACATGCCTAGGGAATATGTGAAATTACACCCCAAAATACATTCTGTTGCTTCTCCTAAGTATGGGGATACCACATGTGTGGGACTTTTTGGGAGCCTAGCCGCACACAGGACCCCGAAAACCAAGCACCGCCTTCAGGCTTTCTAAGGGCGTAAATTTTTGATTTCACTCTTCACTGCCTAGCACAGTTTCGGAGGCCATGGAATGCCCAGATGGCACAACCCCCCCCAAATGACCCCATTTTGGAAAATAGACACCCCAAGCTATTTGCTGAGAGGTATAGTGAGTATTTTGCAGACCTCACTTTTTGCCACAAACTTTCGAAAATTGAAAAAAGAAAAAAAAAATACATTTTTCTTGTCTTTCTTCATTTTCAAAAACAAATGAGAGCTGCAAAATACTCACCATGCCTCTCAGCAAATAGCTTGGGGTGTCTACTTTCCAAAATGGGGTCATTTGGGGGGGATTTGTGCCATCTTGGCATTTTATGGCCTTCAAAACTGTGATAGGTAGTGAGGAGTGGAATCACAACTTAACGCCCTTATGCCGCGTACACACGGTCGGACTTTTCACCTGCAAAAGTCCGACGGACGCCGCCGGACCAAGTCCGGCGGACAATCCGACCGTGTGTGGTCTCCATCGGACTTCCGACGGACCGTTTCGGGCGGAAATCCGACGTACTTTAGATTTGAAGCCTGCTTCAAATCTTTACGTCGTACCTCCGCCGGACTCAGTTCCTGACGGAAAGCCCGTTCGTCTGTATGCTAGTCCGAAGGACCAGATACGACGGAGGAGCAGGTTACTGCATCTCGCGCTCGCTGCAATAGGAAAAACTAATTTTCCCATTGCGGCGAGCGCGGGGGGCATCCCAGGCCCTTAGGTCTGGTATGGAACTTTAAGGAGAACCCCCTACGCCGAAAAACCGGCGTGGGGGTCCCCCCAAAATCCATACCAGACCCCGATCCGAGCACGCAGCCCGGCCGGTCAGGAAAGGGGGTGGGGACGAACGAGCGCCCCCCCCCTCCTGAACCGTACCAGGCCGCATGCCCTCAACATGGGGGGGTGCTTTGGGGGAGGGGGTGCCTTGCGGTGCCCCCCCACCACAAAGCACCTTGTCCCCATGTTGATGAGGACAAGGGCCTCTTCCCGACAACCCTGGCCGTTGGTTGTCGGGGTCTGCGGGCGGGGGGCTTATCGGAATCCGGGAGCCCCCTATAATAAGAGGGCCCCCAGATCCCGCCCCCCCCACCCTATGTGAATGAGTATGGGGTACATGGTACCCCTACCCATTCACCTAGGTAAAAAGTGTCAATAATAAAACACAACACAGGTTTTTAAAATAATTTATTAAACAGCTCCGGGGGGGGTCTTCTTCCGTCTTCGGGGGTCCCTCTGGTTCATCTTCTCCCGGCGTCCGGTTGGTTCTTCTCCGCTCTCCGGCCTCTTCTCCCGGTGTCCCAGGTCTTCGGCCGGCCCCTCCGCTGTCTTCAGGTAGCTCTATTGCCAGCGGAGGTCCGGACTTCTTGGCTTCTTGGCTTCTTGTGTTCTCTTCTCTTTCCCCAGATGTTGACACGACGCTCTCTCCGGCTGGACTGGTCTCTGAGGGCTGCGTTGTGACTTATATAGGCGGAGACCCCGCCCCCATATGATGTCACAGTCCCTGGGCATGCTGGGACTGTGACGTTTTAGGGGGCGTCCGGATTCCCCATGCCGGTTTTTCGGCGTAGGGGGTTCCCCTTAAAGTTCCATACCAGACCTAAGGGCCTCGCAAGGTTTCAATCTCGCCGAAAAAAGCGTGAGATTGAATTCTTTTTCTAGTCCCGTCGTACCCAAGTCACGTTCAAAATGAACGGACTTGTCCGTGTGTGGGAAAGTCCGTTCATTCTGAAAGTCCGGCGGAAGTCCGTCGGGAAGACCGGATTACGGAAAGTCCGGCCGTGTGTAGGCAAGTCCGGCCATTCAGAAAGTCCGGCGGTAGTCCGCCGGAAGTCTGGCGGCAAGTACGTCGGACCTAGCTTTCTAGAAAGTCCGACCGTGTGTATGCGGCATTAGAAATCCTGAAGCCGGTGCTTGGTTTTCGGGGCCCCGTATGCAGCTAGGCTCCCAAAAAAGTCCCACACATGTGGTATCCCCGTACTCAGGAGAAGCAGCAGAATATATTTTGGGGTGTAATTCCACATATGCCCATGGCATGTTTGAGCAATATATCATTTAGTGACAACTTTGTGCAAAAAAAAAAAAAAAATTGTCACATTCCCGCAACTTGTGTCAAAATATAATATATTCCATGGACTCAACATGCCTCTCAGCAAATAGCTTGGGGTGTCTACTTTCCAAAATGGGGTCATTTGGGGGGGTTTTGTGCCATCTGGGCTTTTTATGGCCTTCAAAACTGTGATAGGCAGTGAGGAGTGAAATCACAACTTTACGCCCTTAGAAATCCTGAAGGCGGTGCTTGGTTTTCGGGGCCCCGTATGCAGCTAGGCTCCCAAAAAGTCCCACACATGTGGTATCCCCATACTCAGGAGAAGCAGCTGAATGTATTTTGGGGTGCAATTCCACATATGCCCATGGCCTGTGTGAGAAATATATCATTTAGTGACAACTTTGTGCAAAAAAAAAAAAAATTGTCACTTTCCCGCAACTTGTGTCAAAAAATAAAATATTCCATGGACTCAACATGCCTCTCAGCAAATAGCTTGGGGTGTCTACTTTCCAAAATGGGGTCATTTGGGGGGGTTTTGTGCCATCTTGGCATTTTATGGCCTTCAAAACTGTGATAGGAAGTGAGGAGTGAAATCAAAAATTTATGCCCTTAGAAATCCTGAAGGCGGTGCTTGGTTTTCAGGGCCCCGTACGCGGCTAGGCTCCCAAAAAGTCCTAAACATGTGGTATCCCCGTACTCAGGAGAAGCAGCAGAATGTATTTTGGGGTGTAATTCCACATATGCCCATGGCATGTTTGAGCAATATATCATTTAGTGACAACTTTGTGCAAAAAAAAAAAAAAAAAAAGTGTTACTTTCCCGCAACTTGTGTCAAAATATAAAATATTCCATGGACTCAACATGCCTCTCAGCAAATAGTTTGGGGTGTCTACTTTCCAAAATGGGGTCATTTGGGGGGGTTTTGTGCCATCTTGGCATTTTATGGCCTTCAAAACTGTGATAAGTAGTGAGGAGTGAAATCACAACATTACGCCCTTAGAAATCCTGAACGCGGTGCTTGGTTTTCGGGGCCCCGTATGCGGCTAGGCTCCCAAAAAGTCCCACACATGTGGTATCCCCATACTCAGGAGAAGCAGCTAAATGTATTTTGGGGTGCAATTCCACATATGCCCATGGCCTGTGTGAGAAATATATAATTTAGTGACAACTTTGTGCAAAAAAAAAAAAAATTGTCACTTTCCCGCAACTTGTGTCAAAAAAGAAAGTATTCCATGGACTCAACATGCCTCTCAGCAAATAGCTTGGGGTGTCTACTTTCCAAAATGGGGTCATTTGGGGGGGTTTTGTGCCATCTGGGCATTTTATGGGCTTCAAAACTGTGATAGGTAGTGAGGAGTGAAATCAAAAATTTATGCCCTTAGAAATCCTGAAGGCGGTGATTGGTTTTCGGGGCCCCGTACGCGGCTAGGCTCCCAAAAAGTCCCACACATGTGGTATCCCCATACTCAGGAGAAGCAGCTGAATGTATTTTGGGGTGCAATTCCACATAGGCCCATGGCCTGTGTGAGCAATATATCATTTAGTGACAACTTTTTGTAAATATTTTTTTTTTTTTTTTTTTGTCATTATTCAATCACTTGGGACAAAAAAAATAAATATTCAATGGGTTCAACATGCCTCTCAGCAATTTCTTTGGGGTGTCTACTTTCCAAAATGGGGTCATTTGGGGGGGTTTTGTACTGCCCTGCCATTTTAGCACCTCAAGAAATGACATAGGCAGTCATAAACTAAAAGCTGTGTAAATTCCAGAAAATGTACCCTAGTTTGTAGACGCTATAACTTTTGCGCAAACCAATAAATATACGCTTATTGACATTTTTTTTTACCAAAGACATGTGGCCGAATAAATTTTGGCCTAAATGTATGACTAAAATTGAGTTTATTGGATTTTTTTTATAACAAAAAGTAGAAAATATAATTTTTTTTCAAAATTTTCGGTCTTTTTCCGTTTATAGCGCAAAAAATAAAAACCGCAGAGGTGATCAAATGCCATCAAAAGAAAGCTCTATTTGTGGGAAGAAAAGGACGCAAATTTCGTTTGGGTACAGCATTGCATGACCGCGCAATTAAAAGTTAAAGTGACGCAGCGCCAAATTGGAAAAAGACCTCTGGTCCTTAGGCAGCATAATGGTCCGGGGCTCAAGTGGTTAAGTATACTTGGACACCATCTTGTGGTAAAAGTTGGAATGACAGAATGAGGACTTTAATCCACAGGAGATCAGAACCTGAAATCCTCCAACGTGGAGAGGACACAAATCTCATATCTTGGTAAGGCCTTGGACTTCTGGTACTTCTGTTACCCAAACACTTCCTGCAGTATATGCTGGTAGCAGGGTTACCTATAGTTACATATAATTTGGAAAATAACCCCACCCTTTAATCAACCTGACGCCTTCAATAAGCATATTTTTGTTGTTGGAATGACAGGACGGACCCATGGCTCGACCAAGGGGAAACATACAAGTACCCCTCGGTCCCAGACCATGTGATCAGGACCCCCATCTAGTTCCACACTGGTCGAGTTGTAGTCCTCATGACAATAAAAAAAAAAAAAAAAAAAAAAGGACAAGGTACCATTGAAACATACCTAGTGAGACTAGATTTCACATATGTCTCCTATGACTATACATTAGTGCCAGAATTATTACTAGCCTATTTAACAGGGTGACGCTAATAGTCACTCAGTTTACACTGTTTATTCTGTTTAAACTGTTTTATCGTTATACAAAGTTCTACCATGATGGAGCCTGAATATGACAGTTTCATCAGATAACTGACAGATCAAAGCTCTCAAGGATCCATCATCGCTTGCTTACATTGCAATATTTGTGTTAGACTCATGCCACCACCTAAATGGCTGGAAGGGGTGCATGAAGACCATTTTAATTTGTCTTACTTACAAGCCGCGGGAGGCTTTGCTCATTTTACATTGATACAACAGGTTTTTGTGTTATATGATACTAACATTTCTGCGGTAATAACCTCCCACCACTCCTAACAGTGGTTTCTGTTTGGCCTATAACCAAACACGAATCCCCCATTTTTCTCCTTATGGTAGAAACCAGTAGACTTACTTTTTATACCCTCACCTTACGTGACACTCCTCTAGAGAGTTACTAGATCATCTTTCTAATTATTCTTATATCTTTATATCCTTTCATTCTTCACTTTTCTTTCTGCTAGCCAAGGTACTCCTTAAACTTGCACTCCTAAGTAAGGTGTCCTACTGCTGTGTTTACCATGTCCTATTCGTTGATTGACAAACAACCTTTTGTCATCTCTCACAATGTTAGTGATGGCAGCGATCTGCAATTTTTATCAGGACTGCGACATTATGGCAGACACATCGGACACTTTTGACACTATTTTGGGACCATTGTCATTTATACAGCGATCGGTGCTATAAAAATGCACTGATTACTCTGTAAATGACACTGGCAGTGAAGGGGTTAACCACTAGGGGGCGATGAAGGGGTTAAGTGTGTCCTAGGGAGTGATTCTAACTGTGGGGGGGATGGGCTTTAAGTCACATGACAGCGATCTCCGCTCTCAATGACAGGGAGCAGTGATCTCTCTCGTGACACAAGCCAGAACAGGGAAATGCCTTGTTTACATAGGCACTTCCCTGTTCTGTAGCTCCGTGACATGACCGCTGGGAGACCGGTGGACATCTAGTCCGCCGGTCCCCGGGCGCGGTCACGCTGTACGTGGCGGGCGTGCACACACGCTTGCTTTTTCTGGCTCTTAAAGAGGACGTACAGGTACGCCAATTTGCCATTGGGCCGACGTATATTGGCGTGCAGCGGTCAGCAAGTGGTTAAAGAAAATGACACAGATGAACTGTCTCCATTAACAATATGGGCAGCTCCTAAATGCGTGATCAGAGGGGATTGTATCAGGATGGGAGTAGCGAGAAAGAGGGTTGCAGAAAAAGAACTTAACGACTTAGCACAGGCCATAGGCGGACTGGAAGCAAAACACAAGCAATCCTTAGTGATAGAATCGGCCATGGCCCTATTAGATTTGCAGAAGAGATTACAATCCATCTTGAACCTCAAGCACAAACGATCCTCTTTTCTAATAAGGGGTTCTTTTACAAACACGGGGACAAATCAGGAAAATTCCTTGCAAGAACACCAAAAAACACACTGCTATCAACAAACATATCTGTAAAAAAAAACTAAAAACAACCAAACACAACAAGACACTGAAAAGATAGCACAAAGATTGCACAACTACTATACCATGTTATATAATCTACCAAATACTCATAAACCTAAGAATCTTCCTGGGACATGGACCGAAATAATTCATCAATTTCTCGTCGACAGTGGCCTACCCACACTATCAGACTCAGATGCCCAATCACTAGAAGACCCAATTATGGAAGCAAAACTAATATTGGCCATTAACTCCCTTAACTCCCTTAAAACAGGGAAAAGCCCGGGCCCACTACTACAGATCCTTCTCCACACTCCTAATGCCACACTTACTAAAAACCTTTAACTATCTAAAAGCCCCACAGGAGATCCCAGAGGACTTTCTGAAAGCCCATGTGACAGTACTACCCAAACCCAACAAGGATCCTCTAGACTGTGCCAATTACAGACCAATTTCCCTACTCAATATCGACTTGAAGCTCTATGCTAAAATGTTATGACCCCTTTCACCCCTGCTCACTTTGGAGCCCTTAATCCATATGGTAAACAATTCACTATCTATGTGATTAAAAGGCAATAGAAAAGTATTAAATGAATAAAGTCTTTCAATATTGCAGCAGCGCTTCATGCCCAGATCACCAGGACACACTTTCATATACAGTTCTATAAATGAATATTATGGTGAAGATCCTAAAGTGACTACTGCTGTATTCTGTAAGAGGAGGTATTTCTTCCACCAAGCGTTACACCACGTGCGGAGAACCCCTAATGAAATTGCACTCACCAGAAATCCAGCAAACATCAGCTTTGATTGTTAATAGCAGGTCTGCACCAATTTCTAAACAACCACCAGATGTCAGTATTACCCTTGGTGGCTCTAATAGAATATGTGGGAGAAATGGAATGTCCACATAGTGGGATATTGCTAAAACACTTTATATAAAACATCCAAATATCCCCCCATAAGTAATAAGCGTACCAGAGAACATTAATAAAAGAGCAAATAAGATGCACTGTGCCTGTTGCATCTTCCAACCAGAAAGCTGTTAGGAGCGTTCGCTGTATACCGCTACAACTCTACGCTTCCTGATTCCTCCCTGGTCTGTGGAGCGCACACGTCACTTCCTGGTAGATCACGTCTCTGACGCGTTTCGTCACTTCCGGACTTCGTCTGAGGGCGTGATCTACCAAGTGAGAGGCCGGTATTTATATTAGTGGCAGGCGCAGCAACCAATCTGAGGAGACGTAGTGAGGACGGAGCCCTAGACCCACTCCTATGTGCAAATTACTGTCAGCAGTGAGTGGGAAGGCACCCCTACATGTCCGCTCCTATAGGATAAACTTGGTCGGAACGAGCTCCTTACCGGACTGTATTGGAAGATGACATAAAAAATGACATGCGAACTAAGAACAAAATGCTCAACAATTATTCTGCATGTGTAGTATATGCTGAGAACGATATTCGACAGCACAAATGTGGGACAAAATCAGTGCCAATTAACAGCGGATAAAAAACAAACATATGACATGACCTGCATAATTCACAATTCATTCTATGAATGTATTAAACCATTTCTCAATGCGGTACATACATACTGAATATTAACCCCTACCTCCAGATACATAAACTGCATAATGAAGCATAGATTTCTGCATAGAAATCCTGGTGCGGATGGGATCAAGGAGTGGTGTTCTAATGGATAAAGAAAGAAGGTTTCTGCTACCCTCCAGTAGCCGCATCCCTACTCTGTACACTCTACCGAAAGTCCACAAAGACCCCTCCAATCCTCCAGCAAGACCCATCGTCAATAGCATTGACTCCGTCTCCTCGAGAATGGGCCATTATTTGGACCGTTTTTTGCAAAAAAGTGTCATGAATACTCGTTCATATCTAAGGGATACCAAAAGCTTTTTAAACTGTTTGCAAAGTATGAACCTAATAGGCAGACAGCAGATACTCTTGGTCACGGCGGATGTGTCCTATCTTTATTCCATTATACAACATGATGATGCCCTGTTGGCACTTAATTGGGCCTTAAGCCAAAGAGATGACCTCCCCCACAACCAAAAGATTTTTCTTAGAAATGCTCTGGACTTTTGCCTTAGCCATAACTACTTTTGGTATAACGACACATTCTATTCACAACAAAGAGGAGTTGCGATGGGCGTGAAATTCAAATTTGTTTATGGCGGAGTGGGAGGACAAGACCATCTTTAAAGAACAACGTTCAGAACTGGTCTTTTACACATCCAATTCGTTAGAAGTTTTTATATAGTCATTGAATAATAACAGCAATAACATAAAACTCACTTCAGATTGGCATAGAGATTAAATTAATTTCCTGGATGTCAACATATCGTTGTCAACGTAATCTACACAAGGAACTTCCAACTCCTTTTACAAGTCATAAACAGGGACTTGGAGAAATGGTCTTTAAAATATTTCTCATGGTTCGGCAGGGCAGCCATTATCAAAATGTCAATCTTACCTAGAATCCTGTACTTTTTTCAGACCATCCCAATCCTTTTACCAGCAAATTTCTTCTGATCTCTACACGCCATACTCAGGAGATATCTCTGGGCATCCAAAATACCCTCCAATTACTCACAAGAGACAAGCAAAATGGTGGTATGGGCTTCCCAAACTTTAAAAACTACTATCTTGCCACCCATCTTACCAGAATTATAGATAGGACCTGTCATATGGATAATAGGGATTGGGTGGTACTGGAAAACAATATGGGCCCAATACATGCAACACACTCACCCTGGATACTTTGGGACTCGTGCTCTAGACATCTAAAACAACACCCCCTTATAGGGACGACACTTAAAAACTTGCAAAAAGCGATCCAAATCTCTGACCTGACAACATCCCCTGGACCCCTCACATCGCTGACGTCTAATCCAGACTTTTTACCAGGAATGAACAAATTGTCCCAGCTGTACAATGATAGGACTACACCCCTTTTGGCCACACAGTGTTTCAAAGGCAACATAATCAAATCCATTTCAGAAATGCAAACTGAACAAGGACTTCCATTCCTGAATCTCTGGGATTATCGCCAAATTATTAGTTATGTCCTGAGTCCCCAGAGACATAAACATATTATGTGACCTCTAACGCCATTTGAGACTGTGTGCCTTAAAGCAAAAAAAATCTGAGAAAAAATATCTCCTTATCCTACTCCTGGCTGCAAGCCTCTGGTCTTCAAGAACTTTATAAACACAAAGAGTTTCGGGAAACAACATTAAACACGTCCTTTACGAAAGACAAA
Source organism: Aquarana catesbeiana (assembly GCF_042186555.1). Lineage (NCBI taxonomy): Eukaryota > Metazoa > Chordata > Amphibia > Anura > Ranidae > Aquarana > Aquarana catesbeiana. The sequence goes on from NC_133325.1 coordinate 331,466,881, forward strand.
TGGCTACAAGCTTGTGTGTTTGCACACAAATGTGTGATTAGCACACGACTACAAGAAACCTCCGTTAAGCTCCTAATGAATTGGTATACTGTAACATACCAATCAAAATACACAGATGGTTCCCCACAGTTACCGACCTTTGCTGGCGAAGCATCCAGGAGAAGGGTACCTTACAGCACATTTGGTGGGAATGCACCATGATTCAGTCATTCTGTCGAAAAGTCTGCGACATCATAAAGCATATAACGGAGACAACAATCCAATTAACCGCAGCCTGCTGCTTATTACATATCACTAATTGTTCATTGATGTGTACAAGTGTACAAGAAATCACTGACCAGATTTCTATTCACAGCTGCAAAGACTGTGATCCCCAGATGCTGGATAAACACCACCACCCCTACAATCCAAGAATGGCTAAATGAGATTCACAATCTCTATAAAATGGAAGAAATTAGGGCAACAGCCCACAAAATGACTGGCAAACATGGCAACCCTGGGTCATTTTTAAATATTCCAAAACGTACGAATCCATAATATATATATGACCTAGATATCACTGAGACCTTGGCTACTACCTCCTTTCTTCTCCAGTCTCTCCCTCTCTTGGGAACACTTTCTTTCCTATCCAACTCAATGCCTTATGCAACATTTAGGTAAATAGTGAGTTCGCTGAACAATTATACTTGAGTAAAATTGGCCGATTGTATCCTACCATACAGTTACATCAAGGTTGGATGTCGCATGGATACTGGACATGACAAGAGCCCAGCAATGGTTCACTCGATAATTAACACAGAGAACTCTAACATATTGTATTACACTTATTGCTGAAATGCTATATATAAATTATTTATACTAATGTTAGTATAACTGTACTAATGCTCTATTTTTGATCTTACATTAAAAACTTTATTGAGAAAAAAAAACAAAAAAACACAAACTTTGCCTATTTGCTGACAATATCTTAATCTTCATGTCTTCCCCTCATATTTCTGCTCCTAATCTTATAAGTAAACTTGATCACTTTGCCCATGTATCTGGTCTAATTATTAACTCTCAAAAATCTATAGCCTTAAATATATCTTTACCTCCTCATATTTTCCAACAAACGCAAACATCCCTCCCTTTCATATGGTCCACTTCACGCCTTCTTTACCTGGGGATAACTCTCACACCCAATCTTTCTGACAATTTCACTGCCAGTTATCCTCCAATTTTGTGTTAAATATCTAATCTTCTGACACAATGGTCCTCTCTACCATTATCTTGAATAGGTAAAATTAATGTAATAAAGATGGCTATACTGCCCAAAATTCTTTATCTTTTTCGAGTTTTACCTATCTCTGTTCCAGCATACTTTCTCAGAATACTACAACGTAAGGCATTAACTTTCGTTTGGGGCTCCTTGAAACCCCATCTGCCCAAACACACTCTTTACCTTCCAAAGCCCAAAGGGGGACTAGGGTTTCCTAATTTTACCACCTATTACCATGCAGCTCTATTAACCCATATCCCTAATTATCATGCAAAACGTGAAATTCCGCTTTGGGCTGTGCTGGAATCAATAGATTGCAACCCGCTTTCAATGTCCAAACTCATATGGTCTAATTCCTCCGACCGTAAAAAGCTTAATAATCCTTTAAGTATACATACACCAGCCATTTGGGATAAATTTAATTTAGTAAATGGACTACAATCTTCCAATATACCTCTTTTATCATTTCTTAAAAATCCACTTTTCTGTCCTGTCTTCCCCTAAATCTTTTAAAGCATGTACCTCCACTAATCTAACTCAACTCTGTGAACTAGCAAACTCTACTGCACTCAAAACTTTCCCTGACTTATGTGAAAGTCACAAACTTTCTAATTCAGAGCTTTTTTCGATATCTTCAGATTACATTTTTTTTTTTAGGAAGAATTAATTTAGATAAATTAACGTGCTTTGAAAATATATGTAAATGTGACCCACACACTAAGGGACTTATTTCAACTCTTTACACTCATCTTATTACTAAACCCATCTCAGACCCACCATCATATGTGGCTAAGTGGGAGATTGATCTTGGGTTTTCGTTGGAAGCAGCCGATTGGGATAAGATTTGGATCACAACTAAGTCATTCTCACAAAATATAGCTTCCTTAGAGACAAATTACAAAGTACTCACACGGTGGTATTTGGTCCCTGTCAGAATTGCGAAATATGCTCCAAATTATTCCCCATCTTGTTTTCGTGGCTGTGGTGATCTTGGATCACATCTCCATACTTGGTGGGATTGCCCGGTAGCAAAAAATTTCTGGAAAGATGTATTTTTTATGTTTTCAACACTGTTTGAAATCCCTATCAATCCTGATCAATAGCACTTTTAAACTTAAAACCGGCCACTCTCTCCAATTCAAACTCCTATAAGCCGCATACATACGAGCAGACTTTCCGGCATACTTGGTCCGGCGGACCAGAGTCCGCCGCACAATCCGATCATGTGTAGGCTCCGGCGGACTTTTTTTTCCCAAAAGTCCGCCGTACCTAGATCTGAAGCATGTTTCAAATCTTAGTCCGCCGGACTCAGTTCCTGACAGAAAGCCCGTTTGTCTCGCTCATCTGTATGCTGGTCCGACGGACCAGATACGACGCAAGGGCAGGGTATTGCATCTCGCGCTCGCTGCAATAGGAAAAACACATTTTCCTATTGCAGCGAGCGTGGGGCATACCAGGCCCTTAAGTCTGGTATGGATTTTAAAGGGAACCCCTACGCTGAAAAAATGGCATGGGGTCCCCCCTAGAATCCATACCAGAACCTGATCCGAGCACGCAGCCCGGCCGGTCAGGAAAGGGGGTGGGGACGAGCGAGTGTCCCCCTCCTGAACCGTACCAGGCCACATGCCCTCAACATGGGGGGTGGGTGCTTTGGGGGAGGGGGCATCCCCATGTTGATGAGGACAAGGGCCTCTTCCCGACAACCCTGGCCGTTGGTTGTCAGGGTCTGCGGGTGGGAGGCTTATCGGAATCCGGGAGCCCCCTTTAATAAAAGCCCCCCAGATCCCGGCCCCCCACCCTATGTGAATGAGTATGGGGTACATGGTACCCCTACCCATTTACCTAGGGAAAAAGTGTCAATAATAAAACACACTACACAGGTTTTTAAAGTAATTTATTAGACAGCTCCGGGGGGTCTTCTTCCGGCTTAGGGGGTCTTCTTCCGACTTCGGGGGTCCCTCCGGTTTCTCTTCTCCCGACGTCCAGTTGGTTCTTCTCCGCTCTCTCTGGCCTCTTCTCCCGGTGTTCCAGTTCTTTTGCCGGCTCCTCCGCTATCTTCATGCCGCTCTTTTGCCAGCGGAGGCCCGGACTTCTGGCTTCTTGGCTTCTGGGCTTCTTCTCTTCTTCTGATGTTGACACGACGGTCTCTCAGGCTGGAATGCTCTCTGAGCGCTCCGATGTGACTTATATAGGCGGAGACCCCGCCCCCTTATGCCGTCACAGTCCCTGGGCATGCTGGGACTGTGACGTTTTAGGGGGGCGTGGTCAACATCACCCGGAAAGACGGCGGACCTAGCCTGCCAGAAAGTCCAGTCGTGTGTAGGCAAGTCCGTCCATTCAGGTAGTCCGCCAGAAAGTCCGGCGGAAAGACCGTCGGACCATGTCTGCTGGAAAGTCCGCTCATGTGTACGAGGCATTACAGATCACTACAGCCGCGAACAATTGCCAAAGCTTGGAAATCCCCATCCTTAATAATTGCTGAAATTAAAACTAGAGTCAATCAAGCAATGATCCATGCCAAAACAGTGGCTATAACTCAAGATAAAATATCCAACTTTGAGAATATACAGAATCCCTGGGTAACTCACTTTTTGCCTTCCAATTTTGATGCTTCCCTACTAAGACCTTGGTAATCTTGATTTATACTTCCATTCTCTGCATTCATGGTATGTGTTTGTTTATTACCATGTACTACCCCGGGGACCCCTACTACCTTTCATTTCTTTCTTCCCTATCTATTTTTTCTCCTACCTAAGATTACTTTTTCTTCTATCTTCTTTCTCTCTTCTACCCCCCTATTCTCTCTCTCCTCTTTCAATTTACTCTTTATATAGTTCTGATAGCATAACTTTTATTTCCTTGGTTATCATTATACCAATTGTACATAGTTTCTATATGTAGTATAAGATTTTAGATTCTATAATAAATTATTTTTTTATTTTTATTTAAAAACTATACTTTTAATAATAATTAAGACCTTTTTTTATCTGAGGTCATCTTATATCAACCTGGTCTAAGTTGGTTTTATCCTTTTTTATACAATGTATGTCGTAATCTTTTGAGAAGTTAGATCCATGCTTAAATTGTTTTAGTTAAACTACTTTTAGTTTATGTTGGAACTACAACTCAATATTATATGTCATCTTTTCTTTTGCTGCCACCATACATACTTATGTATACTAATTGTTAAAATTTCAATAAACAAATTTGACAAGGAAAAATACAACAATTGCAATAACTAATACATCTTTAGATGTGCACTTTTATTATTTGCAAGGATTTCACACAAAGTATGGGTTGTATGAAATGGCAAAAACAGATTTCTTGAGGGTTTTGTTATTTAGGACAAACAGAAGTTGACAGTGTGTTCACATAAACCAAGCGACAAATGCAAAGAATATAAAGAGGAGAGGCTCACACATAAACACGTGCTCTGAATGTTGTTTGTTCAAACCAGATGTGTCTTAACTTCTGAGAATACCTTTTGAAATAGTTTGCTGATATTTCTTCTTCAAGGACAAACAGATAAATGTATCTTCTGTACTGCTACAGTACATTTCATGGAGACATAAAACTATTATAACCGAGATAAAGAACGTATTACTGACACAACAACCACTGGAGCTAATAAAACGCCTTTATTTTTATGTGAAAAAAATTGTTTGCTTATGACTGTATTGCCTTCTTAGAATTCATCATTTTGAACATAAAGTCAAGAAAGCTTGTAATAATTGTAAAGTAATATATATATATATATATATATATATATATATATATATATATATGCACAGTATATACTATACTGTATATATATTACATATATATATCTATATATATATATAGATATATATATATATAAAAAATATTGCCAAAAGTATTGGGACACCTGCCTTTACACACGCATGAACTTTAAGGGCAACCCTGTCTTAGTCCTTAGGATTCAATATTGAGTTGGCTTACCTTTTTCAGCTATAACAGCTTCAACTGTTCTGGGAAGGATCTCCACAAGGTTTAGGTGTCTATGAGAATGTTTTACCATTCTTCCAGAAGCACATTTGTGAGGTCAGGCACTGATGTTGGACAAGAAGGCCTGGCTCACAGTCTCCGCTCTAATTCATCCCAACAGTGTTCTTTTGGGTTGAGGTCAGGACTCTGTGCAGGCCAGTCAAGTTCCTCTAACCCAAACTCACTCATCCATGTCTTTGTGGACCTTGCTTTGTGCACTACGAAAGGGCACTGCCCTGATTAATGAGGCGAAATGATATTCGGTAAAGGTTGGCTGTTCCTTCCCAGGTGCTTAGGCTCAGATGTCCTCCTGCACATCCATATAGCATAGCTCAAACAAACAAACAGATGGAGAGCTGGCCACTCTGGAAAACCTTCAGTGGCTGACCTCACAAATGCGCTTCTGGAAGAATGGCCAAACATCCCAAAGACGCACTCCTAAACCTTGTGGACATCCTTCCCAAAATAGTTGAATCTGTTATAGCTGCAAAGGGTGGGCCAACTCAATATTGAACCCTACTAAGACTGGGATGCCATTAAAGTTCATGTGCGTGTAAAGGCAGGCATCCCAATACTTTTGGTAATATGATATAGATATAGATATATCTCTAATATAAATCCCTAATAAAAGGAAATCCCTCAAGGGGGGGAATATAGCGGCACTGGTAGATTAAAGTCAAAGAGGTAGTAAGAATTTTATATATATATAAAAAGGGAGTGACTTTCATTATCAATCAGTTGATGCACTTGCAGGGTTCTAATGAGGAAAGAGGCAGGGTCTCAATGATGCCTGACTTGTCCTTCCAGAAAACTCACAGACACAAAGCACACTGGGAAAAAATAGGATTTTTATAACAGCTTACCTGTAAAATCCTTTTCTTTGAAGTACATCGCGGGACACAGAGCCATAGTAGTTACTATGTGGGTTATAGGCCACCTTCAGGTGATGGACACTGGCACGCCCTAAGACAAAAAGTGCACCCCCTACATAACCCCTCCCACTACTGGGAGTACCTCAGTTTTGTAGCAAAGCAATACACATGTATACCAAACAAGGGGGGGACCTCTGTGTCCCATGATGTACTTCAAAGAAAAGGATTTTACAAGTAAGCTGTTATAAAAATCGTATTTTCTTATCGTACATCAGGGGACACAGAGACATAGTAGTTACTATGTGGGATGTCCCATATAAATGCCAACTGAATGGAGAGAGACACAACAAAAGTAGGGCACCAAGAAACAAGAGGACTTATACTGCATCCTGCAGTACACTGCACCCAAAGTCGATATCCTCATGACCTTTTACATCTACTTGATAGAATCTGGTAAATGTATGGACTGAAGACCAAGTTGCAGCCTTGCAGATCTGAGCCATGGAGGCTTGGTGATGCACTGCCCAAGAAGCAATAACAGCCCTGGTGGAGTGCGCTTTAATATGAAAAGAATTAATTTTCCTCTTTAAACCATAAACTTGAACAATCACTTGACAAATCCATTTAGGATTAGTAGATTTCGACGCTGCCTGTCCTCTTTTAGGACCGTCTGGCAACACAAACAAAACAGGGAATTTAGGAATTTAGTATGAGGCCGCAATACAAGCTTATCCTTATGAATAATCAAAAATGGCTCTTTACAAGAAAGAGCAGCCAACTCTGATACTCTTGTTGCAGAAGATATGGCAACCAAGAAAATTATTTTCCTTGTCAGGAGGACTAAGGGAATATCTCGTATTGGCTCAAAAGTCTGTTTTTGTAATGCCGGCAGGACTAAATTTAAGTCCCAAGGGTTCAGGGGTGGCCTATGAGAAGCAAGTGGTTATTGATAAAACACAGATAAGGCCGACACCTGGCCTTTGATAGTACTCAGGGCCAGCTTCATTTCTAATCCCATCTGTAGGAATTCAAGGATCCTACCTATCACATATTTCTTGGGGTGCCAACCCCCGGATTCACACCAGGAGACATATGCCTTCCAGACTCTATAGTATATGACTCTGGAGGCCGGCTTCCTAGCATTAACCAAAGTAGAAACTATTGAAGCTGACAGCCCACGATCTTTCAGAATGTGGGTCTCAATAGCCAAATCGTTAAATTTAGCGTTTGTAAGGTAGGATGGAATACCGGACCTTGCGAGAGAAGGTCTGGCCACAGTAGTACAGGCTAAGGGTCCCCTACCACCATCTTTATGATCTCAGCAAACCAAGATCTCCTGCGCCCTGCTGGGGCCACAAGAATCACTTCCTTTCCTTCTTGCTTGATCCTGCGAAGAAGGCGCAGAAGCAGCAGAAAAGGAGGGAATGCATAGATCAGTGAAACCTGATCCCATGGAAAAACCAAGGCATCTGTATCCGTATGCCAACGGATCCCTTGTCCTTGACACAAAGTTGTTGATCTTGTTGTTGAGCCTGGACACAAACAGATCCACATCCGGAACGCCCCATCTTTGACATATTGACAGAAAGATGTCGGGGTGAAGGGACCCATTCTCCCGGAAACAATTGTTGGCGACTCAAGTAGTCTGCCTGCCAGTTCTTTATTCCTGGAATGAAAATTGCTTATAGGCAAAGAATGTTCTTTTCTGCCCAAGATAGAATATGAATAACCTCTCTCTGGGCTGCACGACTTCTCGTGCCCCCTTGGTTATTGATATAGGCCACTGCTGTGGCATTGTCGAATTGGATCCTGACAGGACAATTCCGTAGTGTGAGCATCCAGGCCTCTAGGGCCAGGCGTACTGCCCGAGTCTCTAGAATATTGATGGGCAAGGTCCTCTCTGATTTGGACCATTTCTCTTGGACAGACACTTCTTCCAGGACTGCTCCTCATCCCAGAAGGCTGGCATCTGTTGTTACCACCTTCCAGGTGACTGGTAAAAAGGATTTTCCTTTTTGAAGATTCCTGGATATCAACCAGCAATTGAGGCTCTGATGCACTTCGGGGGATAAACGCATTGGGAAGTCCAGAGCTTGGACCTTCTTGTTCCAAGTTGACAAAGCTTGTTTTGCAGCAGACTTGAATGAAACTGCGCATAAGGAATGGCCTTAAAAGAAGCCACCATCTTTCCCAATAACGTCATGCAAAGTCAAATAGAAGGACTCTTCTTTGTTTTGACCAACTGAATCAGTTCCTTTATGGAACCGATCCTTTCCTGGGGCAAAAACACCTTCTTCTGAACTGTATCTATGATCAGCCCCAAGTACTGCAATCTCCTTGATGGTTTTAAGGAGGATTTCTCTAGGTTGAGAATCCAACCTAGGTATTCTAGGTAGCTGACTGCGGTGAACAAACTTTGGTTTAAGCAGGTTACCGACTGATCTATCAAGAGTAGATCATCTAAGTAGGCTAGTATCGCTATACCTTGAGGCCTTAACCTGGCTAAAGGAGGAGCCAGGACCTTTGTAAACACTCAAGGTGCAGTAGCTAGACCGAAAGGCAGAGCTACAAACTGAAAATGAAGATTTTTTACCTCGAAGCATAGAAATTTCTGGTGAGCAGGGAAAATTGGCACATGGAGATATGCATCCTTGATGTCGATTGACGCCAGGAATTCTCCCCCTTATAGGATGGAGACTACTGATCGGTTTGACTCCATGCGAAAGGAACGTATATTTAAAAACTGGTTTAGATCTTTGAGATCTAAAATGGGTCTGACATCCCCGTTTGGTTTTGGAACCGTAAACAGGTTTGAATAAAACCCTAATCCTTGCTCTTCCAAGGGGACCACCAATATCATTCTTTGAGACAAGAGATGATCCAAAGCTAGAAAGAGAGACTTAATATTCACTGGATCTCTGGGAATGTTTGATCTGAGAAAATGAGGAGACAGGAATTCTCAGAACTCTAGAGAAATTGAGGAAGCCACCCATCTGTATTGACATTGTTCTTGCCAGACCCTTGAAAACTGTAAAAGCCTTCTTCCCACTCGGCCGAGGGGGGGCACCCCTTCATAAGGAGGTTTTAATATTTTGTTTTGTGGGTTTCCTTCCCTAGGTCCTCTTTTGGCCCTGGGGCTGACGCTGAGGTTTACCTCTTGAACCTGATGGTGGAGGCCGTCATGACTGCCTGGAAGCTGATGCCCTTGGCACTGGAGAAGAAGCATGTTTAAAAGAAAAATTCTTAAACTTCTTCTTAACCGGTAACAGGGAACTTTTCCCATTAGAAATTCTTTGGATTTACTTATCAAGATCATCTCCAAATAACCATTCACCATGAAATGGGAAACTGGCCAAGAGCTTTTTGCATGGCGCTTCGGCTGACCAATTTTTCATAGGATTCTACGCACATGTACCAGCCCTAGCATGAGCCGTGAGGCCTGGAGAATAGAATCTTCATAGCGTCTACTGTAAAACACAACGCTTCTGATATACCACCCAAATCCTGGGCCTGCTGCTCAGGAATAACCTTGAGTGTCTCTATAAACTGGTCCTTTAAAGACTAAGATACTCCGATCGCTGCCAGCGCAGGCTGAACGACTGAACCTGCAAGCGAAATATAGTTTTTAAAAAGGAATTCAAACTTCTTATCTGTTGGATCCTTTAGCATATGAGCATTGTCTACTGGACAAGTCAGGTTTTTGTTTACAGAGGATATAGCTGCGTCAATTGCTGAAATTCCCCATTTCTTATAGAACACTTCCTCCATAGGATAAAGTATTAAAAACTTTTTTGGAGGAAAAAACTGTTTATCTGGGTTCTCCCACTCAGAATACATTAGCTTTCTTAGCCATGAATGGATAGGAAAGGCATGATTGGGGAGGCTTTAGTGAACCCAAACCAGAGGTGGGCTCATCGACTGACTGCATTACTGGCAGTAAAAATGTGGAGCGGACCAATTAAGTGAGAGATTGTACCGACAATCTTTCCTGCGAACCTGATCCTTTCATATTAGGTTCTTTGGAAGAGGAGACATCAGCCTCTTCTTGGTCCTTTGAGAAAAAATTTGTCATCTCTTGCCCCTTGTTCCTCAGCATGAGGGTCCTGAGCAATGGATGGGGATCTGCTACACTAATGCCCCGTACACACAGTCGGACATTGATCGGACATTCAGACAACAAAATCCTAGGATTTTTTTCTGACGGATGTTGGCTCAAACTTGGCTTGCATACACACGGTCACACAAATTTGTCAGAAAATCCGGTCGTTCTGAACACGGAGGCGTAAAACACTTATGTCGGGACTCTAAATGGGGCAGTAGCCAATAGCTTTCATCTCTTTATTTATTCTGAGCATGCGTGGCACTTTGTGCGTCGGATTTGTGTACACACGAACGGAAATTCCGACAACGGATTTTGTTGTCGGAAAATTTTATAGGCTGCTCTCAAACTTTGTGTGTCCAATGGAACATGTGTGATGGAGCCCACACACGGTCGGAATTTCCGACAACAAGGTCCTATCACACATTTTCCGTCGGAAAATCTGACCATGTGTACGGGGCATTAGTCCCACTCTGAGATGCAATTAAAGCATCAATTTTTAGCTCCAAACTTAAAATGGTTGAAGAAAAAAACCTCCTTATATATACACAGGGACTGCAGTGTTAGGAGCAGCTGCAACACTCTTGATGGCTCACTCTGACCAGCCATATTACTCTCAGGGGAGAATGCCATCTCTTTTGAGATGATTCTAGGCTTCTGTGTGACTATAGTCCTTCTAGAGCCCTTTTTTGAGGTGTTTTTAACCCCCCTTCCCACCATAGCCTGATGCACAAAGCAGAGGTCTTACCAGAAGGAATGCATCCACTGCTTGAGCAACAGTCCAGCTCTGCTTCTGCTATTAATGCTCAGCCTGATGCAGTAGTAAATGTATCAAAAGAAATGCCTGTGTTACCAAAAACCTCTTGCATGCCACCTTTGCTCTTGTGTACCTCCGCAGCTTGCAACAGTAACAATGGTGCCTTTTAAAACACACCTTCCCATGCTGGGCGTTGGAGGACGCCAACGCCGCGCTAGGCCTCACCCCCCGTCATCTACGGCCCTTCCTCTTTCTTTTTAAAAAAGAGTTTTTCCCGCGTGAGCGCAGGCTCCGATCCTTTGGGATCAGCAGGGAGAGAGGCAGTAATGGCGAAGGGGGGGGCCTGGAAGCCATCGAGCACTCCTTCCCCAAGAAGAGGGGAAAAAAAACAGCACAGGGGAGATCTGGTGGGGAGGTAAAACCCTCCAAGACTTACCGGAGGTCTGCTGCCAACCAGAGGAAGAGAAATCTGCTGTTTTCTGGACACATCGTGAGCTCTCTGAGAAGCAAGAGATGGTAAGTGCTCTATACAGCCCCCAGTGGTAACACATAGGCATGACAACATTTATTAAATAAAGGAGACATTCATAAGAAAAATCTTTAAAAATTCCTTAGAAGACTCCACTTACCTTTCCCGCCACAGAGTTTTCTGTAGTAAACCAACAGACCCAAACTTCACCCTTCATGGTGGGTTCTGTTAAACCTTCAGGACCTGGGGATCCTCGGGGAAACCCACAATCCTGGACCTGTAATAGCACCACCACCAGTAAAACTTTATGGCCTCAATACCAAAAAGTACTGGATCCTGGGGTCCAGCTCTCTAAAAGAGAAGCGTTACAGGCAAGACCTCGTTTCTTCAGATACAAGGCCCGGGTACCATTCAATTTGGCCAAAAAGACACTTTGAATGGATCCGGCTGCATGGCTAGCCCCAGCAAGGATTGCTCCAGTGGAGCTCAGAGCAGCACACTGGTACTTGTGACCAACACCTTAGACACTGGCAAAAAAACTGAGGTACTCCCAGTAGCGGGAGGGGTTATATAGGGAGTGCACTTTTTGTCTTAGGGCGTGCATCACCTGAAGGTGGCCTATAACCCACATAGTAAATACTATGGCTCTGTGTCCCGTGATGTACGATAAGAAAGGTGAGTTTCAGGAAGTGCTGAGGTGATTGAGAAGAGGGAAGTGCTGAGGTGAGAGAAAAGAGAGAGAGACAGTTTTTCCACATAGCACTACAGAGAGAGTGCTGACAGATGACTGAAGAGAGGTAAGTGCTGAGATGATTGAAAGAGAGAGAGACAGGTTTTCCACACAGCACTACAGAGAGAGTGCTGACAGAAGATCTGAGGAGGGCTGTCTGAGAAGAGTGAGGAGAGCAGTCTGAGGTACCAGCATTTGATTGAGGGGAGAGACACACGCTGACGCCAGGGATTGCGTGACCCAACAGAGGGAGAGAAAGCCACTTTTCTCTTGAGACTACTGGGAAGAGTTACCGTGAGGAGAGGGGATAGAGGACAGGAGTGGTGAGTTGACGGGACTGCGTGGTGGAACTCCATCTAAGAGCGAGAGAGGGACACTGTCTACCAGCATCTGAGAGAGAGAGAGAGAGAGAGACATGTTTTTCCAGAGACTGCTGCCAAGAGACTGAGGATAAAGGAGCCAGGAACAGTGTCACCCAAGTGGTTCTCCACCGTTCAGCCCAGGGACCCTGCTCAGCAACTCAGTGCCATCTGGCCCAGCAGAGACAACCCACGCACCTCTTTGGGAATCAGGAGACCAACCCAGGTGTCCTGTTGGCCATTTTTCTGATCACCCTGACAGTTCAGCTACCAGCCATCCTGATCGGCCGACAGGAGGTGATCTAGTGCCTTAGAACATTGCCAGGAGCCTGAACCACCATTTGGGACTTCTGTTGTGTCATCACCCTGAGGATTGGTGAGCGGGAGTAAACCCAACATCTTTCTTAGCACAGTACAGAAACTGCAGGCAGACACCTATTACCCTTTCTATTGTCAGAGGATGCTTGTTTGTAGCTGCCACTTTTAGCCATTCTGTTCTTTCAAACCACTACCTAACGGGATTTCCTAGAGGATTACTGTCTCACTTTTGATTGATTAAACCTACACTCTTTACAAAGGGCCCCAATGTTTGCTAGCAGAAGACACTAGTACCCTTCAACTCAGGACCTGTAATGTTATAGAAATGTGCATACTGTACCTGTTAACCCATTTCTTCTTTTTGTATTGTTACTTTCAATGGTGTTTGTGGCCCAGAAGGAGCTGAGAAGTTAATAGACCTTCTCTCCTCCCTCTCAGCGCCTGTGCAATGGACATATAGATTATTATGCTTTGTTTTCTATATTTGCCATTGATAAAATGTTAGAGATTGTAATTTCTATTGTATTGATACTCTGCAGCAAGGTTCAACAGTGCTGTAAGTTTCCAAGTATTCTTTTCGTGTAATATATTCAGCTCATTTATGACTACCAGTTGTTTGTTTCTGGGATCAATCTACAGCCACTATATTGGTATTTTCTTTACTTGCATTCTTGAAAGTGTTTGCAGAAATTTTATATCTAACCAGGTGTGCCAGAGGGGCTGAGGCCCAAAATCACCAAGCTGCTTCTTCGGGGTTGGCGCTACATACATTTCTGGGGGGCGAGCCGTACACAAACTGCATACAGAACACCTCTAGATGGACATATTGCAATGATTTTTTCAGAAAATAACAGCTGCTGCAGATTGAAAAGGAAAGGTAATTTTAATAACATTCAATTACAATATGGCTTGGGTAGCAATTGTAATGTTACCAGCTGAAAATTCCCTGTATGCTCTGCTTGTGATGTACTCTTATTAATCAATTGAAAGCATTTTGTTATACCTATTCAAGTGCAATAAATACTCTTCAATCCTGCCAGAAATCCTATGACTTGAAAACTTCCTCTATGCTTTGCTTGTGTTGCACTCTTATCAAATGCATGGTTTCCAATTATTTTTGTGGATTACAGATTACCTTCCCCTATGTTATCAAGAAAAGGAGTAGAAGAGATGTGTTGTAGTCCTGTTCTAAGGTGACAATGCTGCTCCTTCATAAAGTGAGTGAGAGTTGCTATCGTATAGCAGAAAATTAGTTACTAGTAGAATTACCAGGTAAAAACAAAAAAAAAGGAAAATTATTGCAACTACCACATCTGAACACTAGTAAGCTAAAATATATTAAATAATTTGTTTTTGGGCTTAGATTCTTTTACTTTAATATTGACCAGATACACAAGTATTAAAGCAGCTACCTGGACACATCTGAAACCAAACTGGCTTTATGTTAATATTGTGAAATTGCAATGGATGAAATGCTGAAACTTCCTGTTACCATATGTCAGTATCCTGTTTCCATCTGTCCTACTGCACTCGCACAGAAAAAGAAAAGCAGAGCTTTGCCAATATAAGGACTCATCACTGCATTTACTGGGCTCCACAGCAATAATGTAAGTTCTCACACCACACAGCAAATGGCAAAGAAGGCTTCCTGTATTTTCAGGTCATAGCCTTCAATAGCAAATGAATCACACTCCATTAACTGAAAAATTCCATGTCACTATATTTTTCTGATTGAGTACCTGTCTGAATAAAACTGACTTCAAGGATTATCACAAATCTTTCTACACAGCTCAATTCAAAGAAATAGTTATTTTGATCCTGCAGAGAGAAAGAAAAATGTCTGAAACATTGTGGTGATTTACCATTTTAATCCTTTCCAGAGAAGCATACTAGTGTTATTTTACAATGGTGTTGATGTGAAGGGACTTTTATGCATGTTTACTTAGGACCAAACATTGTTTAAATGTTTAAAAATAAATAACTTAAAACACCCAACAAATGCATTTAATGTGAAATGATGTCTAAACTAATAGCATAATGATATATTCCGTTTATAAATACTGCTGCTCCACAATACAGAGGGTATACATACCTGTTTGCATATGTGATCCCACTGGTCATTGAGATTTTGTAGTTCAGTTTTCAACTTGGGCAAATAATTTGGTTCAGCTTTGATAATCAAATTCTCTCCAACATCATTCACACTGGTTACACTAGGCTGTATTGTTTGGATATCATTTACTAATGCCTGTTAAAAAAAACAGTTACCACATTTAACAAACAATCTCTATTTTTACATGCTCATGAAAGACTACCGTAAGGTGCTCTAGTATCCCACTACTGTAGGGAGGTACCCGGAGCCCAATCCAAAAACTTTGGGTTAGTACCTAATATCCAGTCTCAATATGCTAGGCTTTTTTTTTTTTTTGGTTTTAATTAAACTGTGTTGTATTTTTGAACATAAGATGTCATAACAATGACATGACTATTACATCTGGATATGCAAGCCTATTATATACTATGGGGGATATTTACTAAAACCGATGCACAGAGAATCTGGTGCATCTGTGCATAGTAACCAATCAGCTTCTAACTTCAGCATGTTCAATTAAGCTTTGACAAAAAAAAACCTGGAAGCTGATTGGTTACTGCGCAGAGCTGCACCAGATTCTGTGTGCAGAAGTTTTAGTAAATTTCCCCCTATGTGACCAAAGTTTGTGGACTCCTGAACATCAAATCTATATGGCTTAACTTCCCTGACGGTATTCCCGAGTGTGGCTCGGGGTGGATTTTCAGCACCAAAAGCGGTAACCCCAAGCCACACTCGGGATCACATTGCAGGATCCAGGTACAGACAAAGGACATTAAGGAGGTTAAAGGACAAAAGACAGGTTAAAGGACATTCTGATTCAAAACCATAGACATTACTATAGATTTGGACCATTTGCAACAGTTTGTACCCAACTAGCCATAAAGCATTTGCAAGAATTTGTCAGGAACTGGTGTGAGATGTGAAAACTAGGCCCTTAATTAGCATTTCCAATTTATCCCAAACATGTTTAATAGGGTTGAGGTAAAGGTTTTTGGCAGGCCACCGGAGTTGGCTTTGTGCACAGGGTGACAGTCATGCAGGAACAGAAAAGGCCTTCCTTGTAGCAAGACTGAAAACACAGATGTCTAAACTGTCTTAGTATGTAGCAGCATTAGCAGTGTTATTTATTGGAAACAGCTAACCTCCACAACTTAGGATGGTTTCTATGTACTTTTGACCATATAGCATAGATGTGATGGCCAGGTGTCCATAAACTTTTTACCACATAATGTAGTTAAAAAAACATAAAGGAATGAAACCAGCAACAAAGACTGTATATTTTAAGAAGACAGCAGCCTTAAAGTGATACTAAATTATATCCTTAGTGTATA
Source organism: Aquarana catesbeiana (assembly GCF_042186555.1). NCBI lineage: Eukaryota > Metazoa > Chordata > Amphibia > Anura > Ranidae > Aquarana > Aquarana catesbeiana. Next base: position 331,483,171 of record NC_133325.1, read on the forward strand.
AAAATGATCCATACGTACCCACTACCTTATGGCCCTGTAATCCATTGAGTACAAATGTAGCCACCCTCTAGCAGGAAGTTTGATCACAGCAGCAAAAAAGGCAATTTAGTGATTTGGAGGAGGCTGAGAGCAATAGAAGGTACTTTTTTGAGCTAGGAATATATACTTGACTAGAATTTAGTGTCACTTTAACTTTGAGTTTAAACTTAGGACAATATTATTTGCAGTCCCAAAAGGCTCCCATATCACATGTTGCTTTTCCAGGGAATGTTATACTTACACTACATTGTTCTAGTTGTTTTTCAAGTGCTTCTAAATCCCCAAGGGCTGGCCATTCTTCATTGAGGAAAACATTCACTTCAGCCATCCATTTGTTTAATGTTTTGATATCATTCTGTTTTGGTAAAAGAGGTAAATACATGCTTATAGTGTTTCTGCCTTCAATGGACAGTATTAATTTAGTCTTCTCCTTTACATATATCTTTATGTAATTGCAATGCAGAGCAAAACAACAGGTTATGCTACCCCTACCCCCCTCCCAATCCAAGGACATAAAAAATGTAATCATCAATTCTCATTATTCAGTCATAGCTAATGACCAATAATGATAGCCATTGTCATCAACAATGGCATCCACTCTCTTTGGCAGTCAACCTCTCTGCAGTAAATATATAATTGTGTGGTTTCAATTGTTTGTAACAAATATAAAAACACAGAAAAAAAACATCCCAAAAATCGATTTGACATTTTAAGCAAGCTCATATGCATCTGTAAATTGGTTCTGGTGGTCTTTAGCCAGTTGCAGCCTCTGGGCATACTAGACATGCCCAAAACATGTCATCATTGTACACAGGGCGTGTCCAGTACGTCCAGTCTTTCTGCCCTGCTGCTGGGATCCCTTCCTATCTCAGTACCCAGCAATTCAGCTCTGATTAATTACAGCTGCATTGCCAAATACTCAGAGAAGGTTGGCAGCAGAAGCTGTAAAAAGAAAAGCAGTTTGACAATGTTTATCAACAACAACACAGAAAGTTACTTTGAAACATTGTATTATTTGTAACATTCTGTGTATTTTCATCTACAGATCAAAGGAATGAACTTTGATCTGCAGATGAAGATAGTTAAAACAACCTTGGCAATTAAAAAAAAAAAAAAAACATTTTTGTTCTAATTAAATGTTCCTCTGTTGAACCCTTTATTAACCCCTCAGTTTGCTCTAATCAGCACTAATTAACACCTAATTAACTCAGCACTAATTAACTTTCTCCATTCAATTGTAATTTTCCTGGTGATTTTTTCTTCTATTTTATTAACTAATAGTTAAACTTTTTTCTGTTTTTGTTTGTTCATTTATTAATATTTTTACACCTTTTACATATATTTACACAGCACACTGAAAAAAGTGCAACATTTAAAAAAATCCACTTTACTTCATTTGTAAATAACTTTGCAATGCTTTGTACCAAAATCATAATTTTAGTGTTGTTTTAAACAGGACAAATTACAGAATAAAATGCATACTTTTTATGTGCAGTAACACTATTTATGTTTAAACTGACACTGTTCAAAAAAACAAAAATGTCTTTTGTTTCGCTTTATTAGGTTTAATTGTCTAAGGAAAAAAATGTATTGTTGCAGGACAATATTCACAAAAAAAAGCATTGTTTGTCCTTAAAAAACAAAGTATGTGTCACGTTGTTATCTTAAGTAATGACAAAGTTATCACCGAATAAACAGGCTCATAGCAGAAAGCTAAAAATTGCTCTGGTCCATAAGGGGTAAACAGGTGTGAGAGCTGAAGTGGCTAAAAATCATAGATGAAAAAAGAAAATCATGGATAATGGATCACAAGTTTAAACATTATTGCCAAGGCTGCTCTGAGGAAAGGACAAAGAAAGGGGCTTCCTTAAAAAAAAACACCTCTGTTTGTTTTAATGACCAATTGTCACCAAGAAAAATTGAGGAGAAATTCCAAATTGTACAATGTCAGATGAGAGGAAAACTTCCACTGGAGACATCTGTTCCTGTGACAACTCTCTAAGATGGGAATGCCATACCTGGAATTCTTCTTTAATGCAGTTTCACATAACATTATAAATATATAAATCTATATTTAAATATATGATCCCCATTGAAAACGTCACCTATGACAAAACGCGCCTGGGAGAGCATTTACTGACGTCACCACGTTGTTTAGAGGAGGACTGGCTCCTGTGTTTGCCGGCTGGCATTTGTTTTTATATGTGATTTCTATCTACCAACATGTAAGTGCAATACATTTTTTTGTAATAAATGTTTAAGACTGTATCACGCTATTGTCAGTTTTTCTTTCTTCTGAGCCCATCCTGAGTATACCATTGAAGTATGGCTACGAACTCTGTGAGATGCCTAGGGTGGTTTTCAGCTATAAGGTCCAGTCCCTGTGTGTTTCCAGTGGTCAACATTGTAAGCTAAAGGCTGTGGCTGGGTTACAGCCAAACACCCTTTCTGCTTGCTATCTGGTAAGCAGGCTTATGATACTGTGGTCAGGCACACTTTTCTGTGTGTGGAGTCACTGTGGTGTCATTGGAGGACTGATTTATATGGACTATTGGTCTATTAATATTAATACACATACTTTATATTGGCGCAGCTCTCCCCTCCATTTTTCCTGTTCATTTATATGTGTATCCCACATTTGAGCTGCTGCCTGTGTTGCTTTTTATTATTCATCATTTTTAGTCTAGTGCAGTTTTTCCTTTTTCTATATTTAAATATAAACCTGGTAAATACCCTTTATGTGCTGCTGCTCTTGCTGTTACTGTGCTCTTATTTCCTCCTCTTCAGGACAGGAGGTCAAAGAGAGAAAGGTTTGTGGCTGGATATTCATAGAGCACAGTAACAGCAAGAACAGCAGCACATAAAGGGTATTTACCAGGCTTAGCCATATAATGTCCTGTCAAACTGAATTTAAGAAGAATTCCAGGTATGGCATTTTTAACATAGTTACTTTGGTCCAGCATGGACCACATTGGGATGCATATACCATAACTGTGGGATCCCTATAGAAGCTGGAAATCACTATTGTAGACACCACTACTCAAGTGATATCCACTTGATTTTGGGTCCAGTGCCATGTGGCTGCCCTGCTGCATTGTGAACACAGGAGGATGGTCTTGGCACAGGCTCCATTCAAAGAAAGATTTGCATTGGAATGCATTGTGTTTTCTGATTGGACAAGGTGGAGAGGTGGGGCGGTGACGTCAAGCTCTCCACCTTGTCCAATGTAACCATATAAAAACATGCCATACCTGGAATTCTGCTTTAAAGTGCATCTATGGTCAAAATGTAATATCATATATTAATTTCCATTAATACTAGCCTACTCCTATTATTCTGAATAATATTGAAATTTGAAAACACACCTTGTGAAGATCCCCACACAATTACTTCCTTTAACCTCCCTGGCAGTATTCCCGAGTGGCTCGGGGTGAATTTTCACTACCAAAATCGGTAACCCCAAACCACACTCGGGATTGCATCGCAGGATCCAGGGAAAGTTACTTACCCTGTCCCCAAGATCCTGTGATGTCTGCCCTCTGTGTGTACAGGCTGTGTCCTTCGTTCGATCTATCACAGTGCCAGGCTCCGTTCCCTACAAGCATTGCAACGCCCGGGACGGAGCCCAGCGCCAAATTGAAAAAGTTAAAAGCACAATACACATACAGTACATTGTAATCTTACAGATTACATTACTGTATCAAATAATTTCACCTCCCTTTTGTCCCTAATGTTTTGTCCAGTGCCCTGCATTCAGTTTTACATTATAAATACTGTTCTTTCTGCCTGTAAACTTGAGAACGTCTATAGCAACCAAAAAGTCTCCCTATGTCAAAAGCAGTTTTAGACCGCTTGAAAACAGTGATAGTAAATTAGAATGACTTGCAGAATTGAGTGATAGTGACTTGAGGGGATATTAGTCATCAAACACTGAAAGTAATGACAGCGACAATTCTGCAACTGAGCAAATTTCAGTGTTTTTGATGTGATTACATTATTGAATACATTGTATTATTATTATAGTACTATTATATGTTATAATTATTTATAGTTATTTATTATATTATAATTTATGATTTTGTGTTTCAAACTTTATCATACCCGGGATGTCTACTAGACTCTTGTTTGGACAGAATTAACCACTTAAGGACCGAGCATTTTTTTTAGATGCATTGTTTACAAGTTAAAATTGTTTTTTTTTGCTAGAAAATTACTTAGAACCCCCAAACATTATACATTTTTTTTCTAATACCCTAGAGAATAAAATGGTGCTCGTTGCAATACTTTCTGTCACACCGTTTTTGCGCAGCGGTCTTACAGGCGCACTTTTTTTGGAAGAAATACACTTTTTGGAATTAAAAAATAAGACAACAGTAAAGTTAACCCAATTTTTTTTAATATTGTGAAAGATAATGTTATGCTGAGTAAATTGATACCCAACATGTCAAGCTTCAAAATTGCGCCTGCTCGTGGAATGGTGACAAACTTTTACCCTTCAAAAATCTCCATAGGTAACATTTAAAAAATTCTACATGTTGCATGTTTTGAGTTAAAGAGGAGGTCTAGAGCTAGAATTATTGCTCTTGCTCTACCGATCGCGGTGATACCTCACATGTGTGGTTTGAACACCGTTTTCATTTGCAGGCGCTACTCATGTATGCGTTCGCTTCTGCACGTGAGCTCAGCAGGACCGGGCACGTTTAAATTTTTTTTTTTCTTATTTATGTTACCTTTTATATTTTTATTTTTACACTGTTTTTTTTTTATTAAATTGTGTCACTTTTATTCCTATTACAAGGAATGTAAACATCCCTTCTAACAGAAAAAAAGCATGACAGGACCTCTTAAATATGAGATCTGGGGTCAAAAAGACCTCAGGTATCATATTTACACTAAAATGCAATAAAAAAATTGTCATTTAAAAAAATAATTAATAAAAATGGCCCTTTAAGAGCTATGGGCGGAACTGACGTTTTGACGTTGCTTCCACCCTGCAATGTCATGGAGACGGGTGGGGGCCATCTTCCCCTCACTCGTCTCCATGCCAAGGAAGGAGGAACATCCGATCACCTCCGCTCCTGACGACAGCACCGGTAAGCGTCGGAGGGCACCAGAGCGCGGCAGGAGGGGGGGTGCCCCTCTCCCGCCGCCGATAAAAGTGATCTTGCGGCCAATCCGCTGCAGAGACCACTTTTATCCTGAAGCGGACCCCCGGCCGAACAAGAAGATTCTGGGGTTATGGCAGCTAGCTGCTGCCATAGTAACGATATTCCCCTTCAAAGTTAGGATGTATATCGGCGTGCGGCAGTCCGGAAGTGGTTAAGTGTGTTATTCCTAAGAATTACAGGCCTACAATATAAAACGCCAAATTTCTATGCAAAACAGTGTACCATTTTCAGCATCAAAAATGTGACATTATCATACCGCCAGGGAGGTTTATTCTGTGACATATTTACTATGCCCCATAAGTAGTCACTGCTGTGTCACATATTTCACAAAGCCTGCCTTCTGAACTATAGAGGCACAGAGAAGGAGTTTCAGGGGAAAAAGTCAGTACATGAATCACAGCTTGCAGGCAGCACGGTACCATGGAATTTGTAGTCCTTAGAAATCAAATGTAATTTTGATGAAGATGAAGAAAGAGATGACCAGCAGACAGGCAGCACTCATAACATGAAAGGAGACTTATCAAGTAAATTTACAGTATATTGGATTGTCAAATATAACTTTTATGTGTATTACAATGCTGTTGAAAAAATTAAAGTCTATTCTGTGATCATAGAAATCCTTTAGGTATTGTGTTAGTGAATAATGGTATCAATATTGTGAAGGTGTATGTTTACATCTCCAATAGCCAGCTGAGAAAAATTAAACATATCATAACTATAGATGACACCACTTTCCTTCACACTGTAGAGCAATTTTGAAACTGTATAAAAAAATATGTAGTAAACAGACAAAATAAGAAAGGGTAACAAAGTTCACAAGAGTACCTGAAACTGTCTATGTTTATTTAGTAACTCTTCTGATTTTTGGCATTGTCCTGCTAGCTGATTTGATAATGACTTCCAACGGCTCTGGGCTTGATCAATTTCTGTCCTATATTTTTGTTTGACATCAGCAGGTGCTTTGCTAGATAACTCCACTGCAGTTTTGCTGAGATAATTCATATCAGCCTGATGCTCCTGCAGGGAACTTTGTAAGGCCTGTTTAAAATAAAGATAGATAATCATACAGAGATTTATTTATAGTAACATGCTACAAAATGCTTTTACCGTTTACTACGAATAAAAAAATGAATGTAAAGTCAGAGAATTTTTTTTTTCATTTTGGATAGAGTAAGGGAAGTTTATGACCCCTGCCAGATTTTTTTGGCTATCTGTGTATCTTTGGAGAGGAAAGTCTCCAGAAAGGGAAAGGAATTTCTCTAAAATTAGGGAATTCTTGGTTGTCACCAGGTTAACCAGAACTAGTGTCCCCATCAGAATAGTTCTCCTCTATTTCTGTTCTGGCAACAACCCAAAATTAGGTTATTTCTTTTACTTTCACTCAAGGTGAGAACAGTAAACAGGACAAATAGGGGCAATAAAAACCTAGCAGGTGTTCTAATACCCCTTCACTTTATTCAAAATTTTAAAAAATGCCCTTAGTTATACTTTAGGTAATCAACAAATTACTCTATGTTGTACTGTAACACTTTTCTTTAGTTAGGAGGTTCCGCTAATAGACAAATGTTGTCACATTTTTTTTCTTTAACAAAGTAAGAATCCCTTTTATAAACATCTATATGTATTTAAAAGAAGTGTGACATGCTGAGGACACAGATGTGACAGTGCAGTGGCATTTCAATTAGGACGAATCAGCAGGAATCCTGGCAAAAATACAACATATTCTGTACAGTATATCGATACATATTATATATATATATATATATATATATATATATATATATATATATATATATATCTGTTGAATGTTTTGCACCTAATTCAGGCCAAAAACAACTCATTGCCATCTTTTTGGCTCATTTCATTCTCATGGTTCCCTGCAGTAGTACACCTTTTTCTCATTCATTGGGGTGGATTTACTAAATGCAAATAGACTGTGCACTGTCCCTAGAGCTTATTAAATGTGGTAAAGCACTGCTGATTTCCATCATCCAATCATGTGCAAGCAAACATGCTGTGTTTTTATTATCCTTGCACCTGATTGGGTATTCTTTACAAATTGAAGCTTTACCACATATGCTAAGGAACCAGGGGCGGATCCAGGGAGGGGGCAACGGGGCAATTGCCCCCTCCGAGAAATGCGGGTTACTGTGAGAGCAGGGAGTGAGAGAGAGCTCGCCGGCGGGCGGCTTCATGAGTGAGAGAGCCGCCGGGCGGCTCCGTGAGTGAAAGAGCCGCCAGGCGGCTCCGTGAGTGAAGGAGGAGCCGGGCGCTCCGTGAGTGAAGGAGGAGTCGGGCGGCTCTGTGAGTGAAGGAGGAGCCGGGCGGCTCCGTGACTGAGAGAGCCGCTGAGCGGCTCCGTGAGTGAAGGAGGAGCCGGGCGGCTCCGTGAGTGAAGCAGGAGCCGAGCGGCTCCGTGACTGAGAGAGCCACTAGGCGGCTCCGTGAGTGAGGGAGCCGCCGGGCGGCTCCATAGGTGAGAGAGAGCCGCCGCTGACTGACATGTGCCGCTCAATGTGTTTGTGGGCGGGCTGCTGCTTGCTGGCCAATCAGGGAGCCGGCGGGCGGGGGAGCAGAGAGATGACATCATCTCTCACCGCCCGGCGCCCGCCCTGCATCCCTGCAGTTCAACTTCCCCTCCTCCATGCAGGCAGCTGCGGCAGCAGAGAGATTACATCATCTCTCTGCTGCCTGTCTCTGGGACACAAGAGACCACCTTAGCAGGTGGCAAGTGACAGGCAACGTGGCAAGTGACAATCCGCAACATGTGACAGGCGACGTGGCAAGTGACAATCTTCATCTGGTGACAGGTGACGTGGCAAGTGACAATCCGCAACATGTGGCAGGCGACGTGGCAAGTGACATGGCAAGTGACAATCCGCAACGTGGCAGGCGACGTGGCAAGTGACAATCCGCAACGTGGCAGGCGACGTGGCAAGTGACAATCTGCATCTGGTGACAGGTGACGTGGCAAGTGACAATCCGCAACGTGGCAGGCGACGTGGCAAGTGACAATCTGCATCTGGTGACAGGTGACGTGGCAAGTGACAATCCGCAACATGTGGCAGGCGACGTGGCAAGTGACAATCTGCATCTGGTGACAGGTGACATGGCAAGTGACACACTTGGGGCTCCCACTGATTCTGCATTATGGTGAGTTAAACTATTTAATTTGTTATAACAATGTAATTATAGTAATAACGTGCTTCAATCATCCTGACACCATAACAACCATGGTGCCGTGATGATTGAAGCACCAACACCAGCCATTTCCCCGATAGATGTACCCCAAAAAATATATTTTCTGGCAGTGCCCCTCCCGAGACTAGACTCTGGATCCGCCCCTGTAAGGAACATGAGTGTAACTACACTTGCAAAATACACAGTCTAGTAAATTAACCCCAGTATATCTTTGCCCATAGGAAGCAAAATAAGATGTAGGCCTAGTAAAAGAAAGAAATGGAGATCTATAGCAAGAGTGTAAAAAAAACCTTTACTTACCTAATTTTAAATTGCCTCCAGACTATGTGCTTTTAGCACGCAAAATCCAATGTATTTTATTGCCTTCATATTTATTTAGACCTGTTTTTGCAGTTTAGGTAAACCTTAATGCCCTGTACACACGATAGGATTTTCCGATGCAAAATGTGTGATAGGACCTTGTTGTTGGAAATTCCGACCGTTTGTAGCCTCCATCACACATTCTCCATAGGAATTTCCGACACACAAAGTTTGAGAGCATGCTATAAAATTTTCCAACAACAAAATCCGTTGTCGGAAATTCCGATTGTGTGTACACAAATCCGACACACAAAGTGCCACGCATGCTCAGAATAAATTAAGAGACGAAAGCTATTGGCTACTGCCCCGTTTATAGTCCCAACGTATGTGTTTTACGTCACCGCGTTCAGACCGATCGGATTTTCCTACAACTTTGTGTGACCGTGTGTATGCAAGACAAGTTTGAGCCAACACCCGTCAGAAAAAACCCATGGATTTTGTTGTCGGAATGTCCGATCAATGTCTGACCGTGTGTACAGGGCATAACACTTAACTTCTTGTATTTTCTCCCTTTTGGTCAATTAAAGGACCATTTTGTTTTATCTATTCCATAAACACAAAAATATCTGTTGATAATGTTAGAAATTTAGGTCTGTCCCATGCTCTTTGCACACTTGCTGTGTTAGCTCAACAAGGGTAATTAGCTCTCCCAGGTTTTATGTTGGACCACAGAACAATTTGTTTTCGCTTTGCAGAGAATAGGGTAAAGGGAAGTTTTGAGAGGGTTAGCAAAGGACAACTTGTGGGGCTGACACTAGGGCAAGTCCACATTAATACTGTGTGTAGTCAGACCTCAACAGGATTTGGGGGTTGAGTGCATTTTTTGCAAATCAACAAGTATTTTTCTGTGCTTGTAAAATCTTTAAAGGGATAAAACATGGGTAAACTATGCATGTACTTCAGAGCTGTACTGCATATGTTTTATTTTTTATTTTTTTATCTTGTGAATTATGCACATGTTTTTAACATGTAACATTTTTAACATGTATAAGTGTGATACAGTTTGTGTGTACAGGTGTTATAAGCGTATAATAAACCCATAGACTTGAAAGTATTATATATTTACAACTAGCAGTAAATAACCTTGAAAACAATTCATCATAGACCTCTGTAGCTGCAGGTACTGTGAAGCAATTTCTACTCAAAATTCACAGCAGAAATATGTTAGTCTTTCAGACGGTACTCTCAGCAGTTCAGCTCACCTTGCTTGCCCTCTCAACAGTGACTAAGCAGCCTTTTAGGCCCCTTTCACACGGGACGGATCCGTGTTGATCCGACCCGTGAACATCCGCTGCTCAGCGGGGATCACTCCGTTTTCCCCAGCTGAGCCGGCGGATGACAGGGCGGGACCCGCACACTGTGCAGGGACCGCCCTGTCAGATCTCCGCTCTCCCCTATGGGGGATCGGAGGAACACGTCTGTCCGTGTTCATCCGATCCGCTCTGCAGACGGATAGAAAAATAGGATTTTCTTCCGTCTGCAGAATCGGACGAGAGCGGAGACGGATGACATCGGGTGTTAGCGGATGTACATCCGCTGACACCCGCTATCCCATAGGGATGCATGTATGTCCGTATTTCATCCGAAAACGGATGGATGAAATACGGACATACGGTCCGCATGTGTGAAAGGGGCCTAAGTCTTCTGATATCTAATATAAACGCAAAGCAGGTGTTCTGGGAGAGAAAGACCTGAGGCACATCAGCTACTCTGTTAACTTTGAGGTTGAATTGTTCCATAATTAGGGATGCACCTCATTTTTCATACTTTTGAAAATGCTCCCGATACCGAAACTGATACTTTGCGGTGCGATTTGCATCAATACACAATAAATGAGCGTAAATCGCACGGCAAAGAATAGCATGCAATTTGAACAGGAATGGGGTGCAATTCCTGTCTGAATCACGTGTGATTTCCCCCACCGCTCTTGTGTGTGTATAAAAAGGGAAAAGCGCCATCTAGTGGGCAGTTTATTAAAAATGTTAGTTATAAAATGTAAAGTTATACTAAAGTCTTCTCTTTTTGTTCAAACACAACAAACAAATCATACTTATCTGCTCTGTGCAGTGGTTTTGCACAAAGCAGCCCCAATCCTCCTCTTCTCATGTCCCTCGCCAGCGCTCCTTGCCCCTCCCTCCTGCAGAGTGCCCCACAGGAAGCAGCTTGCTATGGGGGCACCTGAGCTGCTGCTCTGTGTGCTCATTCAGACACAGAGCTGTGGCTTGGCCCCACCCCCTCTCTATCCTCAATGGCTCACTGACTTTGATTGACAGCAGTGGGTGCTAATGGCACCCGCTGTGTATCTCAGCCAATCAGGAACGAGAGTCTTGGATAGCTTAAGCCTCGTACACACGATTGGATTGTTGGCCAACAGAAGGGCGTGTGCCAGGAACTTGTCTTGCATACAAATGCTACACACTTGTTGGCCAACAAACATGAATGTAGTGACGTACTACGTGGAGTTTCAGCTGTTGAGCTGCACCCTTTGAGCACCTTCTGCTAATGTTGTGTTTGGTGAGCATTGATTCCGAGCATGCGTGTTTGTACTTTGGACTTTTGTGTGATGGACTTGTGTACACATGATAAGAAAATCTGACAACAGACCGTTGTCCGCCGAAAATTTACTAGCCTGTCATCCAACATTTGTTGGCGGAAAGTTGGACAACAATTGTATAAGGCAGCGTACTAACGGTTAGATTTTAGGCAAACAGTCTGTCATCACACAATTCCCTGCCCTCAGGTAAGTATGTTTTAGGAGGGCTGAGGGGGGCTGCTGCACACAGAAGGTGTTTTATCTTAATGCATAGAATGCATTAGGATAAAAAACCTTCTGCTTTTAGAACCACTTTAAGTACAGTTCAAATGCAAAATCTGCATAGGTGTCCCGGTCTCGGATAGCAAATCACGGCCGCTGGAAGTGCTCAAAGGGCTGGAGGAGATGTATAGGCGGCCATCCCCCAAGCTGACGTCACTCCCGTCCTATACCCATGGGGTCCTGGATCTTCTTCTCCAGCCCTGTTAGCACCTCCAGCAGCCATGATGTTCTATCATGGGCTGGACCGGGACACTATGCAGATTTTGCATTTGACCAGACCAGAGTTCTAACATTTTAATAAACTGGATGGCACTGGAAACTAGATGGCACTTTTCCCTTTCTATACACACACACAGGAGCGGTGGGGGAAGTCGCATGCGATGTGGACAGGAATCGCACCACATTCCTGTTCAATTCACATGCGATTCTTTGCAGTGCAATTTGCGTCCATTTATTTTGTATTGACGCAAATCACACTGCAAAGTATAAGTACTCATTATCATAAAGTACTCAACTCATCCTTACCAATAAAAAAAGGTATTGTTGCTACCCTATTCACAATGCTTGGTAAGAATATATAAATACTTAAATTTCCAAAGCTTGAACAATTTTAAGCTTTCAGTGCTCTCATGCTTTGAAAGACAATTACTCAGTCATGCAACACTGTACCCAAACAAAATTTTTATATTTTTTTGAGACAAATAGAGCTTTCTTTTAGTGGTATTTAATCACCACTGTTTTTTTGTATTTTTTGTCATATAAGCAAAATAAGACCAAATATTTTGAAGTAAAAATGTTTTTCTTAGCTTATATAATTTTGCAAATAAGTAATTTTTCTTAATAAATTTAGGCCAAAATGTATATTGCTACATACCCTGATGGACTGCACTGATGGCAGCTGTGACAGCCAGGTACACTGATAGGCTTGCACTGATGGTGGCTGTGATGGGTACACTGATAGGCTACACTAATTGCTGCTGTGACAGGTACACTTTATTTCAAGGCAGTGTTGTGCACAGTAAAGAAGGGGTTAAAACAGTAACTCACTCTTCCCGGATTCTCCTCCTCACGCAGGATTGGTATGAGAGGAGAAGAAGCCAGTTACAGCGAGTTACCAGTCTTTGTTTACACTTTATTGGCTGTGATTGGACATAGCGATCACGTAGTAAAGAGACGCTGTCATTGGCTCTTTACCTTGATTGGTGATGCGCTGTGTCCAAGGTCGCACTGATCATCGCACTGCGTGCCCCTGGGGGAGCTTGAGCGGCAAGACCGGGAGGACATCGTATGATGTCCACCAGGAAAGAGGAAACTGGAACTGGTTAAAAAGGTTGATGTATAGTATACAAAATAGGTATAATTGTATTTTTTACATAGTTACATAGTAAGTAAGGTTGAAAAAAAACACAAGTCCAACCCATGTGTGTGATTATATGTCAGTATTACATTGTATATCCCTGTATGTTGCGGTTGTTCAGGTGCTTATCTAATAGTTTTTTGAAACTATCGATGCTCTCCTCTGAAACTACCTCCTGTGGAAGGGAATTCCACATCCTTGCCACTCTTAGACAATAGGATTTTCCAACAACAAAACCGTGGATTTTTTTCCGAAGGATGTTAGCTCAAACTTGTCTTGCATACACACGGTCTTGTTGTCGGAAAGTTTGAGGACCTGCTTTCAAACATTTGTTGGCGGAAATTCCGCCAACAAATGTTCTATGAAACATACACACAACCGGACTTTCCAACAACAAACTCACATCCAACATTTGTTGTCGGAAAATCCTATTGTGTGTACAGGACACTAGGCTATGTACACACGATAAGATTTTCCGACAACAAAACCGTGGATTTTTTTCCCAAGGATGTTGGCTCAAACTTGTCTTGCATACACACAGTCACACAAATGTTGTCGGAAATTCAGAAACATCAAGAACGCGGTGACGTACGATGAGCCGAGAAAAATGATGTTCAAAAGCCAGTGCGGCTCTTTTGCTTGATTCCGAGCATGCGTGGACTTTTGTGCGTCGGAATTGGGAACACATGCTCGGTAATCCCGACAACAAGTCTTGTTGTCGGAAAATTTGAGAACCTGGCGGAAATTCCGACAACAAATGTTCTATGGAGCATACACACTAACGGACTTTCCAACAACAAGCTCACATCCAACATTTGTTGTTGGAAAATCCTATGGTGTGTACGGCCCATTGCGCTAAAGAACAGTCTACGCAGTTTAAGGTTAAACCACTTTTCTTCTAATTTTAATGAGTGGCCACATGTCTTATTAAACTCCCTAAAGTTTTATCCCTATTGTGGGGTCACCACTATGGTATTTGTAAATTGAAATCATATACCCTCTCAAGCAATATATATGTAGAAAATTCTGAAGCAGGACGGTGTAGGAAGCAGCTAGTCTGTTTCACAGAGAACAAACATACAACCTCAACCAAAACCAAGCATTTAAAGGCACATTAAAGATTGGTGTACTTAATGCACCTATCCCATGTGAGTACCCTGGGCTCCAAGCATTTAAAGGCACATTAAAGATTGGTGTACTTAATGCACCTATCCCATGTGAGTACTAGGGCTTTCTTGTTTGTACAATAAAATTGTGTTAAATGGTATCACGCTTTGGAGTCTCTTTCTACTGTTTATATATGAGGATACAGCATCAGTGAGCAGTTTGGATCCAAACAGCTAACTTAGAATCCCTGAGGTGATTCACATGTGTGTTTGACCAAACTTAATTGTGAGGTCACACGCTCTAAGGTGAGCAGCCATTACCTGAGGGTACGCACCGCAACACGTTATTTTCATGTTTTTATGAAGTCACCATTATAACTTTAATAAGGACTATATACCGATTATCTTGGGCTGATCTGCGTTTGATTAGAATATCACTGTTATATGCACTATAACACTTTATGATTCATGTTTGAGGCACCATATATATAATTTTTATAAGTTTGTTTATTATTTTTATTTTGTCTGTGGAATGTGACACTTAACACAGAATTTATCATCACAGCAATCATAAAATTCTATATACAGTTTTTAAATATATTATAACTTTTGTCAGTTTTTATTTTTATTGTTATTGTTATTATTTTTCTTATTATTGCATAGTTGGCACTTTAAAAATATTTGTTGGAACTAATATTAGGAGATAGCGCAGCATAGCAATTTTCTATTTATATTGTTTTCACATGAGTTTATGGGCCGTGATCAGTGCTAGCAGCTGTCGATCATTATCACTCCTCCATTAAACTTTGATTTCTATATATTTTGTCACTTTAAAAACAGGTCGCTTGCAAGATCCTCATAGTTTGTTATAAATTATTTAATGGGTCTTTCAGTAGCTTACATTTATGAAAGTAAATGCATAGCATATTTTTTTAAGTGTACTACAGATACTGTAATTGTTATATCTCCAGTTTTTAACTTCTAGTTTATTTGTACCCAAAAGAGGTAAGTTATAAGACTTCATGCAGCTCAGGAAACATGAAACCATCAGTCCTTGGTTGGGCAATCTTATAGTCCAATGCAATCAGTCACATTATTGCTTTTAACATTGTAGTCTGCTTTTTTAAAGTCATAATAACATTTTCACATAGTATGGTTGGTGGTGATCTAAGGGGTAAGCATTTATGAAAAGCCATCATTAAAAAGAAATAACAACCATAACTTTGAACATAGTTTTGGCTGAGGAAAGACTTCAATATTAACAAAATACACTCAAAACTATTAATACAGCCCTGGCTGAAGAACAAAATAAGGACTAGCATTAAAAGAAAAACACAATTTTTCTGTCTCATTCGCTTCACCTGGCATAGTACTGATCTTCAAAAAGTAGTCAATTGGACACTCTTCAGGTAACCATAGATCATGCTCTTTTTAGAACAATGCAAAAGCCACACTTACCAGTGTTCCTAATACAGAAGGCATAAAAGCTTTAATCAATGTGAGCCCCACATGGTAAAAAATTTTACTGCTTGTATAGCTACCTTTCCTGACACAGCATGACAGCATGTACATATGGGTAGGCTCCGCCTCCCGCCCTATTCCAGGACCGATTATACTATATAAGCAAGTCTCCTCCCTACAGGCAGCATTCTCTTTTTTTTCACTGCTACAGCCAGTTATGCTGCTGCTGCTGAAAGCAGGATTTTTTTGTTTCCCTCACTTTGGTGGATTAATCTGGCCAAGCTGCACAGGTTCAAGACTCTGCTGTGATGAAGCTCCCCGCTGTACAGGCTATAAATCTACTATTTGGGGGAGACCTCCCCCCTCAGGATCCAGGATGAGGGGGGTGATGGCATCTGGTCTCTATGGAAATCTCCTTCATCATGACTCCATGGATGGACATTTATTGGACTTCCTGTTTGGCCATTAAATGTGCAGATGGTAAGGCACCACATAGTGCACAAATCCATAGTATTCAGTTACTGCTGCAAGTATGTTGTTAACTTGCACCACTGAAAGCATATGTCACACATGTGAATTTTTCTGGCTTGTCAGAAAAGCAGCTGGCCAAACAGGCATCATTAGATTAGCCAGGGGTGCCATTTTGCCAGCAGAAAAGCAATAGCCTTTGCAGAGTGCCCTGGGACAGTGAATGGATCTGGAGATGAAGAAGGTTCATACTACTATTAAGTAGTGTTTTGTGACCTGCAGTTGAGCTCACTTCGGTAGCCAGACTGTCAGGATCTCAGACAAGATGAAAGCAGAGCTCTGGCCAGTGATAAACTCTCTATGATGGCTGATCCTAGAGTGAAAATGAAGTAGCCAGTGATGCAGTTCAACCACTGTGGATACAAGACTGTATGCTGTTTCTCTGGTAGTCCGTTGTGGTCAGTCAACCCTTATGGCTCATCCCACAAGTAACACATACCGCTTTTAAGTCAGAGTGGTGACTGTTCAAGTCAGATCCGGTAATATCTAGAAGGGGGATTAATCGCCAATGACCAGAGGATAGCCAAAAGGCAAAGTAACGAAGATTGAATGACAGGTTAAACCTGGCAAAACTTTATAGGAGAATAAAGACTCAATAATCATCTTTATTTGTCTGCCTAAATCCAAGTCTACCCAAGTTGCCCAGTAGGGTCGGCTGACAGAATTATATGTAAATT